>NC_041388.1:72393826-72457152 GCF_002162155.2 Triticum dicoccoides
GGGGGGGGGGGAGTTTAGCTGCACTGAACACGGCATTTGTGGCACTACTTCCAAAGAAAGAGGGTGCAGCGAGAATAACTGACTTTCGACCGATCAGTTTGATACATTCTTTTGCCAAGCTGGTGACCAAGGTTTTGTCAATCAGACTGACAAAAGTGATACACACAATTGTCTCACCAGCGCAATCGGCCTTCATGAAGAAGAGGTGCATCCAGGATAGCTTCTTGTATGTGCAAAATGGAGTACGAGCATTGCACAGAAGCAGAACACCGTCACTGCTGTTGAACTTGGGTATATCAAAGGCGTTTGACAGTGTTTCCTGGGATTACCTACTGGAGCTGTTACAAGAGATGGGCTTCAGCGCTAGGTGGACGGATTGGGTGGCATGGTTGCTTTCGATGTCGAGCTCTCAGTTCCTCCTAAACGGAACGGCAGGGAGCAGGATTAGGCATAGGAAAGGGCTCCATCAGGGAGATCCACTGTCACCACTGCTTTTTGTCCTTGCAATTAACCCGTTACAGCGCCTGATCGATGAGGCGGTCATGCAGTAGATGATCAAGCCGTTACCTAGGAGAGAGCTCAAGCTAAGGGTCAGCCTCTACGCAGATGATGCTGTGATTTTCATGAACCCGGACAAGGCCGAGATGGATGCTTTAGTCGAGATTCTGCACATGTTTGGAGAAGCCACAGGTCTGAAGATAAATCGTCAGAAATCAACTGCAACTCCGATCCATTGTGAAGAAGTTGACATCCAGCAGGTGCTGCAAAGTTTTGGGGGCACCGTGGCCATGTTCCCAATGAAATACCTAGGGCTGCCACTCACCCTCACTAGAACTAGGATCGTGCGCCTCCAGTTCATCCTCGATCGGATCAGGGCAAGGCTGGCCGGATGGAAAGGAAAGCTCATGTCCATCGCCGGTAGGCGGGTTCTAGTCAGAGCAGTTCTAAGTGCAATTCCTACTTTTGTGCTCACCGTGCTTCGCATGCCAAAGAAGTTTTTCAAAGAGATCGACAAGGTGCGGCGACGTTTCCTTTGGGAACAGGATGAGGAGCTCTCCGATGGCAAATGTAAGGTCAACTGGTCCAAGGTTTGCTCTCCACTAGACAAGGGCGGGCTGGGGATCATCGACCTCGAGCGCTTCGGCAGAGCTCTACGGCAAAGATGGCTCTGGTTAACATGGAAGCACCTAGAAAGGCCGTGGGTGGGCATGGAAGTGCCGTGCTCGGAAGCAGACAAGGCTTTCTTCAGCGTGGCTACCTCAGTCACAATTGGAAACGACCGAACTGGTCGCTTCTGGACATGCTCCTGGCTGCCAATGGGCACACTCAGGGTGCTGTTTCCCGCCCTATACCAGCACTCGAAGCGGAATAACAGGTGTGTGGCCGATGCCCTGCATGATGATCGCTGGATCCAGGACCTTGCGCATGGACAGATCGAGCTGGTGGTGCAAGGCTGCGTGCGGTTGGCACGGCTACTGCGAACTACGTCCATCTCTCTCAACTTGGACTGCGCAGATGAAATCAGATGGAACTTAGAGGCCAGTGGCTGCTACTCGGCGCCGTCAGCATATCGAGCGCAATTCCAGACCAACCACGGCTCGGTTTTCCCACAACTCATTTGGAAGACATGGGCGCCCGGGAAGCTGAAGATGTTCTGTTGGCTGATGATGCTGAACAGGTTGTGGTCTAACGACCGATTGCAGTGACAAGGATGGCCAAACTCATATTTCTGCCAATTCTATGTGCGCAACCTTGAGACTGCTTGGCACGTTTTCTGGACATGCCCGTTCACTGCCTCGCTCTGGAATAGTCTGTCGGCATGGCACGGCTGTGAGGCCCTGAGGATGCAGCCGGAAGACGGCAACACAACGACAGCTGATCGGGTGTTGTGGTTTGTGGGGCGATCAAGGCTAGAGTTCAGAAAAGGCATCAAATCACTGGCGATGCTCACGCTCTGGGAGATCTGGTTCCACCACAATAGCTGCACCTTCAGAGAAAAGGAGCCCTCCGCGACGGCGATCATGCAGGCGATCAGGAGAGGTATTGATCTGTGGCGTCAAGCCGGTGCATCCTGCCTAATGCACCCATTCTCCATGCCTCCAGAAGGGATAGGCTGATTGAGAGGCCGCTGCTTTTGTCCCCCCAGCAGGCCTGTAGTTTTGTTTTCCCCTTTTTCTTGTTTTTCTCTTTCTGATCTATGGATCAGCACCATGTTCCTGTTTTTCCCGCAACTCTCCCTGCTATGATCAACATGAAAACACCAACTCTCCAAGCTAGGTTTTTCAAAAAAAGATACCCAGAGCGGATAATTTTCAGCGACCAGTAGCTACGTGCCTGGCCACGCCGTGTCGAGCCAAGGGTAAGCACCTTCGCCTTGGAAGCGAGGCAACCTCCTTAGATCGCACGTTTCAAAGCTTGTTGGACAAGAATGATATCATCAGTGGATAATGACCGAACAGTGTGCTCTCCCTTTCGTCCTTCACCCAGCTGGCTCGCTAAATTACGCAGCATAGTCCAAGACAGAGTATCTAGCTAACAACTCTGTATCCTGTCTGATATGTGATGTTGCTTGGTTTGTCCTGTCAAGATTTTCACGACAAGAGGCACACCCACGTAGTATGTACATACGAATCTAAGGGTGCAAGCGGACAAGCAGGCATCCCGCTTCGTCTCATAAGTAAAAATCATCAACCAGTTCACAGTTTACTCATTTACTCCATCCGTTCCAAAATAGATGACTCAAATTTGTACTAACACTTGAGTCATCTATTTTGAAACGGAGAGAGTACTTTGCTTATATAAAGTTAACACTGCATTTTGTATTGTTAGAGTTGTGTCGAATATAGTGTACAAGGTAGGTTACAGTTGGACTTGTAATTGTATTGTGTTTAGATAGGATATGGAGTCGTGTTTAAGTAGGACACTTGTATCCTAGACCTCTATTATATAGCGGGGGTAGACACACGATGTAACCTATGCCAACATAATAGCACAGTCGCGCGAGGGGGAGCCGGCGGCGTGTGCCGGCGCTCTGGTCGCCAGCGTGCAGTATTGTGACGGTGTCACGGGGAGGAGCGCCCATAGTCAGGCCTCGAGGATGTAGCCATATTGGTGAACCTCGTTAACAAATCTCGGTGTCATGCTCGTGTGATTGCTTGGTCCTCGGATGATCGACGATGGCCTTGGATTTATTCTAACAAGTGGTATCAGAGCTAGGTTGTCGGAAGGCGATGTATAGTTGATCTAGAGGAGACGAAGATACCACGGAAAGATCAGGCATCGATGATGCAATCGGAACGGCGCGGCAATGCCATGAAGCAGTGTCGAATTGGATTCAGAGTCGGCAAGATCAAACGTGATCTGCAGTTTGCAGCAATAGCGTGCGTGGCAACATTGTGGGCCAAGGTACGGTCCAGTTCGGCGGCTGGAGGCAGGCCAGCAGAGCCCCGTGCGGGTGCGCGTACGTGGTGTTTGCTGGGGCGAGGCGGCAGCAGGTTCGATAGTTTTCTCGATGCAATCGGAAACAGCGAGTCACGTGATTTGTTTTCGAAACAAAAAGGGACCGAGTCCCGGGAGGATTAAGCGTCGTCGTGTTTGAGCCGGAGATGTGCAGCAACAGGCAGCTTCTTGGTGTAACATGTCCGTTGGAATAGGCTAAGGGATTGACAGCAATTGCTAGCATATGGAGTTGAGCCAAATTCACGTTGAAGACCAACTTGTTTTGGATTTGCTATTAGTACATTAGGGTGTACCATGTTCAGGTTTTGCTCATGTACTTGGGCATCACATGAAAATAAGCTCGGTTATTTTTTTCATTGGGTCATTCATACAAAGAACCATGGCGTCAACGGATACTAGGTTTGAGGTGGAGAAGTTCAACAGAACTGGAAACCTTGGGTTATGGCAGACAAAGATGAAAAATATGTTGGCACAACATGGATGCTTGAAGGCGTTGCGGGATGTCAAGCCAGTTAAGATGGACGATGATGGTTGCAGTAAGTTCGGCTCAGGTTAGACACATAGGGCAATTGGCCTAACGGATCGATGCAAGTCGGTTGGTACAGAAGACGGTGGTGGGATCGGCGACGACGACATAGGAGCGTGGTGCTGATGGTGACCGACTTCTGGGCGTGGAAACACGTGTCGCTGGCGCGAGGGCTTGTGTGACTTCGACAAGACTATGGTGTGGGGTTGATTCAATATGGTGTACACACGGAGCTTGAAATCGACAGGGCGCGGGGTGGGACGTACAACCACCATGGAGTCATGTTGAAGGTGGAGCTGGAGTCTGGCGGAAGACTTCACTTGGTGCTGATTGAGGGGCTACAGCGTAAGTCGACGGAGTCGAAGCCTATTCAGCGGGGAAAAAAGCGAGGGACACGTAATTCGGACTGGAGCCTAGTGGTTTGATGGAAGCGTGAAACTCGTCATCGGTCGGTGATGACCGATGGTATTCTGCAGTGGGGGTTGAGTGGTGTGGGTTCGCGACCCTTCAGACTCGATCGGGACAGCGGAGGCTCGACGCGGTAATAGCGGCGAGGCGTGCGGTATGCACGGGACATGGATACGGTCCAGGGCTCTGGTGGTCATACATGTGATGAGACAACTGTGAATTTGACTCGGGATGACTAAATGCAATGGTGAAATTCCTTCAAGTTTCAGACAGGCGGTCAAGAAAGGAGCGGTGATGTTGAGTTCAGGTAACTCTTATATGTGACACCAATATGTGAGTTGTTCACTATCACACAGGTCACTGATCGATGTGTGATGGCATTGATGGATACTCTGTAAGTTGGGAGCACAAACTAGAGTAACAAGGAACTTAATTTTGCTCGAGTGTTGACTGTGGTCAAGAAAAGACGGGACTACAAGTTGCAGGTGGAGTCACATGGAGTCTTTGGAGTAGCAGCGGTACTCACAAGATAAACTCAAGTCCAATGTACATGGAAGTTTGATGCATTGACGAATTCAAGATGGTGGAGAATATTCGCCAAGGTGGAGTTTGTTAGAGTTGTGTCGAATATAGTGTACAAGATAGGTTACAGTTGGACTTGTACTTGTATTGTGTTTAGATAGGATATGGAGTCGTGTCCAAGTAGGACACTTGTATCCTAGACCTCTCTTATATAGCGGGGGTAGACACATGATGTAACCTATGCCAACATAATAGCACAGGCGCGCAAGGGGGAGCCGGCGGTGTGTGCCGGCGCCCGGGTGGCCGGCGTGCGGTATTGTGACGGTGTCACGGAGAGGAGCGCCCGTAGTCAGGCCCCGGGATGTAGCCATATCGGTGAACCTCGTTAACAAATCTCGGTGTCGTGCTCGTGTGATTGCTTGGTACTAGGATGATCGATGGTGGTCTCGGATTTATTCTAACATGTATTATGGTATTGTCCATTAGTCAGCCTCGGTTATATATCAACATCATCATAATTAGATGTGGCCTAGTTAATTCGATCAACATGCTATAAGTAACAAAGACGAAATCAAAGCGAGATCGCGACATGTAGTTGTATGCATCAATCGCTTGCACCCACATATACTTTCGCGTGGCAGCACTAGCATTCAGATTTCCCCTGTTTTGCAGCCATGCTTGGAGTGTGTGGCAATAAGGCTTGGGTTCCGCAAAGTCGATATATATGTAGCTACATGTCAATTAGCGAACCACAAAAGCTGACATTGACACCGCCGCTATTGTTGATAATTAACTACGAAATTGACACCAAAGATTTCCTTTTCAATCATTATCATAGGGAAGTCACCTCAAACACGGTTTGAGTATGTATATGGTCCCCACTTTCTTGACTGCAAGATATACTGATACCTATATCGATTATCATCCCCTCTACGTCCATATGTGCGTCATTAATTAGATGGGTTTGTGAGAGAACGTCGTACCCTGCCTAGGGTGACGGATTCATGTTATATAGGATCGGGGCGCAACTTCCGTATAGCGTACAGAGAGGATTACATCGTTAGGATCCTTGACTTGAGATCCAAGGGATAGACTAGAGAGATAGAGATTACAATAGCTAATGGAATATCCCAACTACCCTAGTCTATGGTTTCAGTTCAGATGGACTCCTGGTCGATCCTGGTCGAACCCCTGGTCGAACCTGTACGTGCCTGAACTCTGTTGCTTAACACCCTCCCTTAATCACAATTGCGTTAAGTTGAGATTATGCTTGAACTCTTCAAAGTTTCTTGTGGGCAATGCCTTGGTAAAGCCATCTGCAACTTGGTCTCATGAACGAACAAACCGAATTTCCAATTGTCTGTTGGCAACTCTTTCTCTGACAAAGTGAAAGTCTATCTCAATGTGTTTTGTTCTTACATGGAACACTGGATTAGCAGATAGATAGGTAGCACCCAAGTTGTCACACCATAAACGTGGAATTCTAGTATGCTTCACACCAAGTTCTCTTAACATGGACTGAACCCAGATAATTTTTGCTGTAGCATTTGCTAATTCTTTATACTCTGCTTCAGTGTTTGACCTGGATAAAGTAGCTTGTTTCTTAGCACACCATGATATCAAGTTTGGTCCAAAGAACACTGCAAACCCACCAGTGGATTGTCTATCATCCACACATTCTGCCCAATCAGAGTCAGAGAATGCACTAACAAGATTGGATGATGACTTGCTGAAGGTAAGACTAAGATTCATAGTATGTTTTACATATCTCGCAATGCGTTTAGCAGCAGTCCAGTGAACTGTGGTGGGTGCGTGAAGAAACTGGCATACCTTGTTCACAGCAAAACATATATCAGGTCTAGTCAAGGTTAGGTACTGAAGAGCCCCTACTAAACTCATGTATCTGGTGATGTCTTCTTGATTCAAGAGAACTCCTTCTTCAAGTGATAATTTTTTTGTGCTTGAAAGAGGAGTCAACGAAGGTTTGCGTCCTTGTAAACCAACTCTTCTTACCAGGTCAGTAGCATATTTTTCTTGAGATAGGTGGAGGCCATCTTCATGTTTCTTTACCTCAATACCTAGAAAGAAATGCAAGTCTCCCAAGTCCTTGAGAGCAAATTCAGCACTTAGGTCTTTTAACAGCCCTGCCACTGCTTCATCTGATGAACTTGTGACAATGATATCATCTACATAGATCAACACAAATATCGATGTATTTGACTTATTGTAAATAAACAGAGATGTATCAGACTTGGTGGGAGTAAAGCCAAGTGCTTACAATTTATGACTCAGACATGAATACCATGCCCTGGGAGCCTGCTTCAGTCCATATAGGGCTTTATCAAGTATGCACACATGAAAAGGCTTACTCTTGTTTTCAAACCCAGGAGGCTGTTTCATGTACACTTCCTCTTCCAGAATGCCATGAAGGAACACATTCTGTACATCCAGTTACCTAAGGCTCCAACCCCTGGAAACATCAATAGATAGCATAAGACGGATAGTGGCAGCTTTAACAATGGGACTAAACATATCCTCAAAGTCAATACCATACCGCTGTTTAAAACCTTTTGCAACCAATCTGGCCTTGTAGCGATCTATAGTTCCATCAGACTTTTTCTTTATTCTGTAAATCCACTTGCAATCAATTAAATTTTTACCTTGCCGTGGGGGAACTAAATGCCATGATCTGTTTTCCCGAAGTGCCATGTATTCTTCTTCCATGGCCTTTTTCCACTTTGCATCACCAAGTGCTTCATCAAGAGTGTCTGGTTCACCTGTAGAGCAAGCTAAACCAAATTTGGTTATCTGCTTATAATTAGCAGGTTTAATTACCCCCCTTGTAGCCTTGTACACGGAGGAGCAGGAGAGGCCGCACTGGTGCCCTCCACAGAAGATCCAACCTCTGGACGAGGCGATCCCAAGGACGATCCTGAAGCGGACAGGTCTGGTGCACCCGACGCGGTTTCTGATGTGATGGGATCTTCTGTGGCATCTTCTATTGGTGTGGACGTGTTTGATGGAGCAGAAAATCCCGAGCCGTGCATGTGGTCCACGTCAGGCCGATCACGACGCAATGATTGCGCGGGCTCGGGCAAATCCGCACCTGATCGCGCGCCCGTGGCAGGTCTGGCAGCGGGATCAGCACCGGATCTCGTGCTTGCACCAGTTTCCACGCGGGGAGGCCCACCTAGCTAGAAGCGCACGTAGTGGCGGGGTCCGCCCGCTGGCCAGCGAGGCGGAGGCTGGCACGTGGTGTCGGAGGATCGACACGGAGTGGAGGCCGCGCCTGGCCCAGTTGGAGAAGCCCGCGTGGCAGCTGTTGGCTGGCCGCTGCCGTGCCTCGCAGGTGATGCAGGATCCGACGTGCTGACGCCCTCTTGAAGCATGGATCCCATGGAAGATTCGCTGGCGCGCTGCTGGGGTAGCAATCCCAAGCCAGATATGTCTCCTGTCGGGCGGCGCATCAAATATCGCTCATTTGGAGCGTATTGTGCACCGTTTTGGGCGTTTTCTTCACCATTGTTTTCAGCGTTTGCATCTGCGAAGGTACAAGACTCAAGAGCAAGGTTATGAGGATTAGTCAATAGTTGATCATCATAGTCATTTCCCCCTTCATCAACGCCGGTGAGACTAGGTGATAGGAGAAGGATTTCTTGACGTAGGAGAGCACCGACATTGGGGTGAAGATTGGCAAAAGGGAATTTTGTTTCATCAAACACTACATCTCGAGAGATATAGACGCGACCTGTGGGAATGTCAAGGCACTTGACGCCTTTGTGTTGAACACTATAGCCAATGAAAGCACACTGTTTGGATCTAAGCATGAGTTTACGATCATTGTAGGGACGAAGATTAGGCCAACAGGCGCATCCAAACACACGAAGGGACGTGTAGTCCGGTTTGGTGTGAAATAGCCTTTCCATGGGAGTTTCATTGTTAATCACACGACTAGGTAACATATTGATAATGTGGACAGCGGTGAGGAAAGCCTCGTCCCAAAATTTAAGGGGCATGGAGGCGCCTGCTAGAAGAGAAAAACCAACATCAACAATATGTCGATGCTTGCGCTCAGCTGACCCATTCTGTTGATGGGCATGAGGACACGAAACATGGTGGGATATGCCAAGTTTTTGGAAGAATGAGTTTAGTTTCTCATACTCCCTTCCCAATCAGATTGGAGAGCAAGGATTTTACTATCAAATTTTCTTTGTACAAGAGCTTGAAAATTAAGAAAAACTTGGCAAACATCCGACCGTTTCTTAAGGAGATAGATCCATGTGAACTTGCTATAGTGGTCAATGAAACTCACATAATATGTATGTCTACCAACAGAAGATGGAGCAGGCCCCCGGACATCAGAAAAAATGAGTTGCAAAGGTTTGGTAGAAATACTTCTAGAAATTGGATAAGGCAATTGGTGGCTCTTGGCCCTTTGACACGAATCACAAATTGTTTCCACATCACGATCCCCAACATATGGGAGTTTATTTTTCCTAAGCAAACGCTCGACTAAAGAGAAACTTGCATGGGCTAATAGATCGTGCCACCGTGTTGAAGACACTTTGGTGGCACTAAGAACTTGTTTATTGAATCTTCTAATCTCCGGGATCAAAGGGTAAAGCCCACGAACGCATGTACCTCGATACAGCACCCTCCTCATTGCCTGATCCTTGATAAAAAAGAAGAATGGTTGAAATTCAAGAAAGACATGATTATCAATGGCAATGCGGTGGACAGAAAGAAGATTTTTGTTGGCACTAGGGACATGCAAGATTAGTTTGAGATGAATTTTCCTATGAGGGGTTTTAATAATTGAGTGACTAATACGACCAATCTTCATACCTTCTCCACTAGCGGTGTGGATGTGATCTTGGCCGCGGTATTTTCCCCGCATGGTCACCTTCTCCAGCTCAACGGCGATGTGGTTGGTAGCACCGCTGTCGACGTACCAATTTGTGTCGACGCCGTAGGAAGCTTCAGCAGCCCCGACCACCTTTTCATCTTGAGATGAGTCTTCTTCTTCATCAAACCGGTACCAACAGTCCTTGGCGGAGTGGCCCAGATTACCGCAGATTTGGCAGCAAATAGCATCAGGCCGAGACTTGTTGGTGGAGCCGCTCGATATCCAGCCGCCCTTGGTGTTGGAATATGAGGGTCGGCTGCCGCTGCGTGCGTTGTTGTTGCCGCTGGTGTTGCCCCCGCCAGGGCCCCTACTTTTCCCGCGAGGAGGGCCGCGAGGACGGGAACCACTGCCACGCCCGCGGGTGGTGACATTTGTCGAGGACTTGAAACCACCACCGGTCCCAGCCCCTTGGAAGAGGGCCACTCGATGATCGAAGTTTCTCATCTGAGCGAAAAATTCATCAAGAGTGACCGGGATGACACGAGCATCAAGGGCAGAGACCAGCGGCTGGTATTCCATGTCCAGGGTGTTGATGATGTAGGAGATGAGCTCGTCATCGTCCAGGGGTTTGCCGGCCGCCGCGAGCTCGTCAGTGAGAGATCGCATGTTTGCGAAGAAGGTGGCCACAGATTGCGTGCCCTTCTGCGCGTTGGTGAGTGCCGCCCGGATTTTGGTGACGGGGGACAGTGAGGTCGACGAGAACATCTTCGCCAGCACCGACCAGAGCTCTTGTGCATGGACGATCGAGGTTACCTGCACAAGCACTTCCTTCGAGAGGTTATTCAGGAGATATCCCAGTACTTGTTGATCCTCCCGGATCCACACGTGGTGGAGCAGATTGGGGATGGACTCCTCCTTGCCATCCTTGTCCTTGGTGATGACGACTTTGGCCGGCTCGGGTATGCTCCCATCAACATACTCGAAGAAACCAGCACCTCGAAGCTGCGGCGTGATCTGGGTGCACCAAAGGATGTAGTTGGTGCGGGTGAGGCGCTCGGTGATCTGGCCGGAGAGGGTTGAGTTGGAGGAGCCGGAGGAGGCTATGGTAGGAGGTTTGTGGCAATGGAGGAACTAGATGAGATGGAAGAGGTAAGCTCTGATTACCATGTGAGAGAACGTCGTACCCTGCCTAGGGCGACGGCTTCGTGTTATATAGGATCGGGGCGCAACTCTCGTATAGCATACAGAGAGGATTACATCGTTAGGATCCGTGACTTGAGATCCAAGGGATAGACGATTACAATAGATAACAGAATATCCCAACTACCCTAGTCTATGGTTTCGGTTCAGATGGACTCCTGGTCGAACCCCTGGTCGAACATGTACGTGCCTGAACTCTGTTGCTTAACTGGGTTTAGGTTGATGGGACTCTGTTGACACCAGATTTTTCCATGGCACAAAACCCTATCAAGATGACATTGGATGAGAAAAGTTACAACTTCAAAGTTCTTCGTCTCATCGAAACAAATGGTTTTGATATAAAAACCTTTTTAATCTGAGGTCGTATTTGGCCGGATCATCCGGCCTAGGTCGTATTTGGCCGGATCATCCCGAACGTCCGGGCAATCATCCCGGTAAATTAACAGAACCATAAATTTCGGTCCCCTTGAAGCAAGATCATCCGGATGGCACCCAAATCATGTGGGTGAAGCCCGGACGATCTGGACACGAGTTCGGACGTCCGGACAACTTTTTCTGCTACAGACTTTAGAAAACGGCCCGAAACACCCTCAAGATGGCCTCAGATCGAAAAGTCTTCAACATTGATGAACGTGACATATTTGTATTGCTATTCCTATAGTATCTAGCCTTGTATAGTTGACTCCTAGAGATATGATAGGATTAGTTACCTTGTCACGAAGACATCTCGTGTATATATCGTGACCACCTCCGAGGAATACAATTGAGTTGCATCCCATAATCTTTCTACATGGTATCAGTTTCTCCGCGATCTTCCTCGCTTCCGCTCCCCCGCAGCCGCCGCTCCTTCCCGTAGCCGCCGCTGCCACCTCCTCCAAACCCTAGTGCCGCCGCCGCTACCTCCTCCGTAGCCACCGCTGCCACCTCCTCCAAACCATAGTGCCACTGTCGCTACCTCCTTCGTAGCCGCCGCTGCTATCTCCTCCAAACCCAAGTCGCCGCCGCTATTCCGACCTCATGCAGCCGCCGCCTCCTACTCCCCAAACCGTACCGCTGCCGCCACTACTCCTACCTCCTGTAGCCGCCGCCTACTCCCCAAACCCTACCTCCGCCGCTACTCCTACCTCTTGTAGCCGCCACCTACTCCCCAAACCCTACTGCCGCCGCTGCTACCGATCTACCGCAGCCGCCGCCGCCCCTCCCCTCTACTACCATCTAAACCCTAGCCACCCATCGCCACCCCCTCCTCCTCTCTGCCACCATGTCCCGCTCCAAGGCTGACCCTTCCGATGCTGGTTCCTTCGCCGGCGCCATGTTCACCTCCGAACGCCTCAACGAGCTCCACATCAAGGACCATGTACCCGTCGTCCTCGACCTCGACTCGCCATCCTACAACGCGTGGCGCACCTACTTCACGCTGCTGCTCCGCTCCTACTGTCTCATCGAGCACGTTGACGGGAGTGTTGACATCCATGATATGAAGCACGATGACGAGTGGCTCGCTATGGACGCCTGCATCGTCAAGTGGCTCTTCCTAACCATCTCCGCAGGTCTCTTCAACATGGTGAACACCCGTGACCTGTCGGCGTACGCCATGTGGACATGCCTGTGCGATCTCTTCCTTGACAATCAACTGCAATGTCGTGTCTTCCTCCAAGGGGAGTTCTTCACTATGCAGCAGAATGATCTCTCGAGCGATGACTACTGCACGCAGCTGAAGGTTCTTGCCGACGAGCTGTGCGATGTCGGCATGGCCATCGATGACTCCATCCTCCTCACCAACCTTCTTCGAGGCCTCCACCCCGACCTTGGCCAGTCCGCCGCCAACCTCTCCCTCGTCACACCGACGTATGCCAAGGCGGTCACGTATCTTTCCATGGAGGAGAAGCGTCTTCGCCACTTCGCTCGGCAGGCGACGCACACCGCCTTCCACGTCAGCCTCGCCGCAGGCCACGGTGCGCCTTCCTCCCTACCTGTACCGCGTGCCCCTGCTCCGACACCGCCTCCCGCGCCCGCCCCCACAGGTGGCCGCAAGCAGAAGGGTCGCGGGGGTCAGGCCTGGAACACCAACCAGGCACCACGCCCTCCCGCGCCCACCGCGACTCCTACCCCGCGCTGGCTGTCGGGGTACAACCCCTGGATGGGGGTGGTGCATGCTTATTCTAAGCCCATCCCCCGCCCTCCTGCTCCAGGCATCCTCGGCGCGTGCCCGGCCTTTCACCAGGCGCTACTGACCGCTCCCGCCCCTGGTCCCGCGGCATATGGTGGTACTGCGACCTACGGCGGTCCCGCGGCCTATGGTGGTGCCGCGCCCTACGCTGGTCCTCGGGCCTACGGCGCATATGGCGGGACACACGGCGGTGCTTGGGATCCCGCTCTCTTCTCCGCCCTTCATGCCACCCCTTCACCGAGCAACTATGGTGGCGGTTGCGATTGGTACATGGACACCAGAGCCGCCACTCACATGGCTTCTAACCCCGGTATCCTCTCTCGTGCCTCTCCCTACCCCTTCAATTCTCATACCATGGTCGGTGATGGGTCCTCTCTTTCCATCACCCATCACGGTTCGTCCTCCCTTCTGTTTCCCTCTTCATCTTTAACTCTTAACAATGTGCTTGTCTCACCATCCTTAATCAAAAACCTATGCTCTGTTCGTACTCTAACTTGTGAAAATCCTGTCACTGTTGAGTTTGACGCTCTTGGTTTCTCTGTCAAGGATGCTCGCTCCCAGAGGGTTCTGCATCGGTGAGATTCCCCAAATGATATCTACCCATGCGGTCCTACGACGAGTGGCGGTCCGGTTGCTCTCCATGCCGATGTCTCGCTTTGGCATGCTCGACTTGGTCATTCCGGCGCCGACGCTCTTCACAAAATTTGGAGTACTTTTCCTTTTTCATGTAATAAATCAGCGGCGCACACTTGTCATGCTTGCCGTGTCGGAAAACACGTCCGCTTATCGTTTCCCTCATCTACATCAGTAGCCACTTTTCCATTTGATGTTATTCATTGCGATGTTTGGACATCTCCAGTGCCGAGTAATTCGGGCTTATCATATTATCTTGTGATTTTAGATGATTTTCTCATTTCACTTGGACTTTTCCGTTACGCCATAAATCCGACGTCGCCTCAACCGTCCACTCATTTTATGCTTACGTCCACACCCACTTTCATCGCACTATTGCTCATCTTCAAACGGACAACAGAAAAGAATTTGATAATCTTGCCATTCGCCACCTTCTCTCCACTCATGGCACCATCTTTCGCCTCACATGTCCATATACATCCCAGCAAAACAGTCGAGCAGAGTGTGTACTTCGCACCCTTAATGAGAGTGCTTGTGCATTGCTTTTCCATGCACAAATGCCCGCTAGGTTTTGGCCTGATGCTCTCGCTACTGCCACGCTTCTGCTTAACATACGGCCTTGCAAACCACGCTGGCACTACACTCCTCATCATCTCTTGTTCGGGTCTCCTCCATCCTATGACGATCTTCATGTCTTCGGTTGCCTATGCTACCCCAACATAACCGCCACTGCTCCACACAAACTTGCTCCTCGGTCTCTCGCCTGTGTGTTCCTTGGTTATCAACCCAACACAAAAGGCTTTCGCTGCTACGACCCGTCTCCCGTCATGTGTACATCTCGCGGCACATTTACTTTGACGAGGCTGTTTTTTCTTTTGAGCAGGTTACTTCGACGGCGGCGACACCTCCGCAGACCGGCCCCCGTCGGTCACGTGGTGCCCTTGCGTTCCCTGCGCCGTGGCCACCTACTTCTTCGGTGGCCCGTCCGGCTTTCCCGACAGGACCCTCATCGTCGGCTGCGGTACAGCTGGCCTCATCTTCGTCTTTGTCGGTCCAGGAGGAGCTCACCTCCTCCCCGCTGGCCTCAACTCCATCCCATGCAGGCATGATGGCCTCTTCATCACATTTGGCCGTCGCCTCCCCCGTAGCGTCACCCCTTGTGGGGTCTCCTACGCCGGCTGCGGTCTCGCCCGCTGACACGTCGCGTGGGGCGCCTTATACGCCGACTGCGGCCTCGCCCGCCGGTTCGTCGTTCCTGCCTGCGGTCTCACCCGCGTACGTCATTGCCACCCGCGGCTCCGTCTGCGGACTCGTCGCCACCACTTTCTACGGCCTCACCGACGGCCTCGCCCATTCCATCGGTGTCTGTGGACTCGTCGCCATCGTCCTCTGCGGCCTCACCAACGGCCACCTTGGTGCCTATGGTACCCTCTGCGGCCTCGCCATCATCGACCTCTGCCCCCGCGGCTATGGCTCCACCGCACTGACGGCATTGGCTCCTGCCTCACCATTCTATGGTGACGCGTGCTTGATACGTCTCCAACGTATCTATAATTTTTGATTGATCCATGCTATATTATCTACTGTTTTGGACATTATTGCGCTTTATTATCCACTTTTATATTATTTTTGGGACTAACCTATTAACCGGAGGCCCAGCCCACAATTGCTCTTTTTTTGCCCGTTTTAGGGTTTCGAAGAAAAGGAATATCAAACCGAGTCCAAATGGAATGAAACCTTCGGGAACGTGATTTTCTCATCGAATACAACTGAGGAGACTTGGACCCTACGTCAAGGCACATAACAGGAGGCCACGAGGTAGGGGGGTGCGCCCTACCCTACCAGGCATGCCCCCACCCTTGTGGGCCCCCTGTTGCTCCACCGACGTACTTCTTCCTTCTATATATACCCACGTACCCCCAAACGATCAGATACAGAGCCAAAACCCTAATTCCACCTCCGCAACTTTCTGTATCCACGAGATCCCATCTTGGGGCCTGTTCCGGAGCTCCGCCAGAGGGGGCATCGATCACGGAGGGCTTCTACATCAACACCATAGTCTCTCCGATGAAGTGTGAGTAGTTTACTTCAGACCTACGGGTCCATAGTTAGTAGCTAGATGGCTTCTTCTCTCTTTTTGGATCTCAATACAATGTTCTTCCCCTCTCTTGTGGAGATCTATTCGATGTAATCTTATTTTTGCGGTGTGTTTGTTGAGAACGATGAATTGTGGGTTTATGATCAAGTCTATCTATGAATAATATTCGAATCTTCTCTGAATTCTTTTATGTATGATTGGTTATCTTTGCAAGTCTCTTCGAATTATCAGTTTGGTTTGGCCTACTCGATTGATCTTTCTTGCAATGGGAGAAGTGCTTAGCTTTGGGTTCAATCTTGCGGTGTCCTTTCCCGGTGACAGTAAGGGCAGCGAGGCACGTATTGTATTGTTGCCATCGAGGATAACAAGATGGGGTTTTCTTCATATTGCATGAGTCTATCCCTCTACATCATGTCATCTTGCCTAAGGCGTTACTTTGTCTTTAACTTAATACTCTAGATGCATGCTGGATAGCGGTCGATGAGTGGAGTAATAGTAGTAGATGCAGGCAGGAGTCGGTCTACTTGTCTCGGACGTGATGCCTATATACATGATCATACCTAGATATTCTCATAACTATGCTCAATTCTGTCAATTGCTCAACGGTAATTTGTTCACCCACTGTAGAATACTTATGCTCTCGAGAGAAGCCACTAGTGAAACCTATGGCCCCCGGGTCTATATTTATCATATCAATCTCCTACTACTTAGTTATTTACTTTGCTATTTACTTTGCCTTTATTTTACTTTGCATCTTTATCATAAAAATACCAAAAATATTATCTTATCATATCTATCAGATCTCACTCTCGTAAGTGGCCCTATAGGGATTGACAACCCCTATTTGCATTGGTTGCGAGGATTTATTTGTTTTATGCAGGTGCGAGGGACTCACGCGTAGCCTCCTACTGGATTGATACCTTGGTTCTCAAAAACTGAGGGAAATACTTACGCTACTTTGCTGCATCATCCCTTCCTCTTCGGGGAAAACCAACGCAGTGCTAAAAGAGGTAGCAGTGCTAAGGACGACATCCATCAGCCGAACCCTCGCTACCACAACCTCAGTGTTATGGATATCTCTCCAGTACCGTGCTCGATGTGCTCTACTTTGAGCGACCCACACTGGCTCACGGCCATGCGCGCAGAGTATGATGCTCTTGTCGCCAACAGGATATGGACGCTGGTTCCTCACCCTCCCAGTGCCAACATCATTACCAGCAAATGGGTGTTTCGGCATAAACTTCTCCCGGATGGCTCCCTGGACAGGTACAAGGCTCGATGGGTCGTACGTGGATTTGCACAACCTGTCGATGTTGATTTCTCGGAGACCTTCTCTCCAGTTGTTAAACCCGCCATGATTCGTGTTGTTCTTCAGCTCGCCGCCTCTTGACACTGGCCTGTTCATCAGCTCGACATCAACAACAGTTTTCTCTATGGTCATCTTCAGGAGCGTGTTGTTTGTCAGCAGCCAGCTGGTTTGGTTGATCCCACTCGGCCTGATGATGTTTGCTTGCTCTCACAGTCTCTCTATGGCCTGAAACAGGCGCCTCGTGCGTGGTATCAACGCATTGCAGCATTCCCCACTGCTCTTGGGTTTCGCAGCACCACCTCCGACACGTCGCTATTTGTGCTTCATCGAGCTGATCATGTTGCCATGCTTCTCCTATATGTTGATGATATCGTCATCACCGCCTCCCGTGCGGACGTACTTCGCAACATCATTGGGCGCCTTGGTTCTTGCTACCTCTTGAGCATGTGTTGGTTTTCCCTTGAAGAGGAAAGGTGATGCAGCAAAGTAGCGTAAGTATTTCCCTCGGTTTTTGAGAACCAAGGTATCAATCTAGTAGGAGACTACACGCAAGTCCCTCGTACCTACACAAACAATCAAGAACCTTGCAACCAACGCGATAAAGGGGTTGTCAGTCCCTTCATGTCCACTTGGAAAAGTGATCTGATAAAGATAATAAGATAAATATTTTTGGTATTTTTGTTGTATAGATTGACAAGTAAAGATTGCAAAATAAACGGCGCCAGAGATAGCTAGTTGACGGGAAATAATAGAATAATAGTGGGGGCCATAGGTTTCACTAGTGGCTTCTCTCAAGATAGAATAATCTACGGTGGGTGAACAAATTACTATCGAGCAATTGATAGAAAAGCGAATAGTTATGAGAATATCTAGGCATAATCATGTATATAGGCATCACGTCCGTGACAAGTAGACCAAAATGATTCTGCATCTACTACTATTACTCCACATATTGACCGCTATCCAGCATGCATCTAGAGTATTAAGTTCATAAGAACATAGTAATGCATTAGGCAAGATGACATGAAGTAGAGGGATAAACTCAAGCAATATGATATAAACCCCATCTTTTTATCCTCGATGGCAACAATACAATATGTGCCTCGCTGCCCCTGCTGTCACTGGGAAAGGACACCGCAAGATTGAACCCAAAGCTAAGTGTCGGTGTCAAAACCGGCGGATCTCGGGTAGGGGGTCCCGAACTGTGCGTCTAAGGCTGATGGTAACAGGAGGCGGGGGACACAATGTTTACCCAGGTTCGGGCCCTCTCGATGGAGGTAATACCCTACTTCCTGCTTGATTGATCTTGATGATATGCGTATTACAAGAGTTGATCTACCACGAGATCGTAGAGGCTAAACCCTAGAAGCTAGCCTATGATTATGATTGTTGTTCTACGGACTAAACCCTCCGGTTTATAAAGACACCGGAGGGGGCTAGGGTTAGACAGAGTCGGTTACAGAGAAGGAGATCTACATATCTGAATCGCCAAGCTTGCCTTCCACACAATGGAGAGTTCCACCCAGACACAGGACGAAGCCTTCAATCTTGTATCTTCATAGTCCAATAGTCCGGCCAAAGTATATAGTCCGGCTGTCCAGGGACCCCCTAATCCAGGACTCCCTCAGTAGCCCCTGAACCAGGCTTCAATGACGATGAGTCCGGCGCGCATATTGTCTTCGGCATTGCAATGCGGGTTCCTTCTCCGAATACTCCATAGAAGATTTTGAACACAAGGATCGTGTCCAGCTCTGCAAAACAAATTCCACATACCACCACAGAGATTACAATACTCCACAAATCTAATCCGCTGACAACTTTTCCTAATGTGACACCACGCCACGATCCGGTCTTTATTCGAACCGTTCTCCCTAACCAGCTACTGCGCATGTCGCGAGGCGGTTTTATGGGCATGTCTTATCGAAGCAGAGATCGTGTCCCCCTATCTCGGGATTCTCATCAATACGCGTATGGGTAATCCAACCGCGTCTTTAGCGCGATGCTTGGGGAATAAGCGAGTTTACCGGGCAAGTGGGGAGGCGCTGGATCCCTGCCGCCTTTATAAGGAGATAAGGACTCCCCCTTTTTACCCACGCCTTCTTCTTCTGCTTATACATTCCCCTCCGCTCGAGCCCCAGCACCCAAGCGTTCGTCCTCTCCGGCCACAAAGGCCCTCCGAAAATGTCTGGATTCGGAGCAGGAGGCAAATGGATGGCCTCTACCATCCGAGAGAAGGATATCAAAAAGCTTCAGGAGGCCGGGTACCTGGCCCAGAAAATCAGCCACCGTCTCCCGACGGCAAGGCAGATCGTCCCTACTCCTGAACCCCACAAGAGGGTTGTTTTCCTCCCTCATTTTGTTCGTGGGATGGGGTTTCCCCTCCACCCATTCGTTCGCGGCATCATGTATTACTATGGGATCGATTTTCATGATCCATCCCCCAATTCCTTCCTCAACATCTCGACGTTCATCGTCGTGTGCGAGGCCTTTCTCCGCATCTCGCCACACTTCGGCTTATGGCTGAAGATCTTTAATGTGAAGCCCAAGGTAGTGGGCGGTGAGCACGCCGAGTGCGGAGGTGCCATGGTTAGAAACATGACCAACGTCACATGGCTAAAAGGTACTTTCAATGATTCCGTCAAAGGGTGGCAGTAGCAGTGGTTTTACATCACTGAGCCGCGCGGCATGAAATGGGCCGCTGCTCCTGAATTCCAATCCGGAGCCCCCCTGCGGCTTACGTCCTGGCCCAAGAAGGGTCTGGATTGGTCTTCGTCCGACGAGTTGTCGGTGCTCCAGACGCGCGTCAAGAATATGGAAGACAAGGGTATCAAACTTGTCAATGTAGTCCAGGTGATGTTAGTTCACCGCATCCTTCCTTGTCAACACCGGGCTTGCAATTTATGGGAATTCGACCCAGCCAAGCATCAGACCCTGCAAGAGCTCTTTGGCTCCTCACACAAAGACATCTGGAAGGTGCTTTTTAAGTCCGGCAAATCATGGCTGGACTCAGCCGAGGACCGCGGGTACCACCTTTCCCGCCCCGCAAGTTCGGTAAGTCATTATAAGTTTTATTCGCATAACCCAAGGGAAACGCTTAATGTGTTTTCCACAACTCTCCTAGGGCTGGACGAAGAAGGCGGGGTGGATCTACTATCCGGCCCCACTACCTGAAGAACCGGCCTGCCCGCTTCTAACGAAGATGCTGGTCCCGGCGCCTTACAAGGCACCAAAGAAGAAGGCCGAGAGAGGGGCCAAGAAGACCAGGGGCGGCCTCCGTCATCGTGGCGCCTTGGACACGATATACGAAGACTCCAATGCCCGTTCTTCCTCTGAAGGGGACGAGGAGGAGGAGGAAGACGAATTCCCAGCAGGGAGAAGAAAGAAAAGGACAACATCCACATCGTTGGAGGTAGAATCGCCTAAGAAGGGAAAAACTCCTCTTCCAGAGGAGTCCACCGCCGCTGATAGCAGCCCGGAGTGGGATCCCAGGGCTCATCCGCTGGTGAACTCGTGAGTACATAAAATCCGACCACGTTTATGCGTCCAGGCTGATCATGGCATAATATTTTAATCTAGGCCATACTTTTTGCAGTCCGGCGAGGTCCCGCGCCGAGCAATCCTCGTCGGAGGATTTGCTAGGCTCGGGCGCTATGGAGAGCGGGACACCCCCGAAGGCCCCTTCCCCCAAACATGTGAATGGCACCGAGGCTTTGTCCTAGGAGGACCCAGGCCAAGGAGGGGGGGGGAGATTGCAAAGGTGGCGCCAGGAGGTCAAACTTCAGGGGCCGGACACATGGGAGAGAAGGCTCCCATGGGCGTCATCGGCGGGAGCCATCTTGAATTCGGCCCCCAGCCGGACGCAATTCCGGAGACCAATATGGTTCCAGAATCAGGCAGGCTGCCTCCCTCGGCTAAAGGGGGTGTACCTGTTCCACTGGCAACCTCTGTCCAACCAGAGGTGCTGGATACTTTATTGGCGGCGCTAAAAAGAGCCTCCATCGTTGATAAACAGTGATTGAGAAGATTCAGTCCGCGGAAAGTGGACTAAATGAAGCCTGTATTAGCCTTATAAGAGGCTTTGAGGTATGTTTTATGAGGTTTCGAAGAGTGTCACAGTATAGATAGTAGCCCCGGATACATTGTTCGGTGAGAGAAAGAACCGGACAGAGGATCAAATCTATGTTCGCAGCAGACTCACTTGATGACATTTACCTCTCTTCTGTTATAAACATGCGTCTGTAGCGACTGCCGCCTCTCATACTGCAAAGGTCTCCGGACCAAATCAAAGTCTGGAGTGGGCCACAGAAGAATTGGGCCAGTTGAAAAGGCAGTTGGAGGATAAACAAGGTATGCACAAACCTTGCTCATGTTCAGTGCGAACGAATTTAAAATATGTTTTGTGATTTGCGCCAGGGGCGATGACCGAAGTCGAGGCTCTTAAGAAGGCTATTGCCGAGGCCGAGAGAAAGGCAGCTACAGAGCGGGCTCTTCGTGAGAAGCACGAGTCCAGGGTTATTGAAGCTGAGCAGGAGCTTCAAGAGGTCGTGAAAAGATGCGAGGCCTTGGAGCAGAGTCTAACGGAGAAAGAATCCGAACTTGCCAAGGCTCATCAGGCCGCATGCGATGCCCAAGGGGAAACCCAAGGTGCCCTGCAGGAGATCCAAGACGCGAGGAAGATCGCGGTGGGTAAGGCTTGTTCCATGTAAGGCAAGTATTTGGGGAGAGAATCATGTTTCTAATCTTGAGTTCGGATTTCTCCAGGGGTATTTGCGGAGCTGCCACGCAGCATATCTGATGCCGCACAATTCTACCGAGCCGAAGAAAGGAACACTTCAGATAAGCTCTTCTGGTCACAGTATCTGGCACCAAATTATCGGGTGCCTTTTGCTGATCAACTGAAACAGCTGATCGAACTATAGAAGGCGGCCGAGCTAGCCATGAAGGATTTGATTATCCGGCTATGGCCCGCTGAGCCGATTCCAGGCAGCTACTTTGGGCTTGTGAAGCGGCTTGCGAGTGCCTACCCTCGACTGGACGTCGTCAAGCGGTCGGTCTGTATAGAGGGTGCATGAATGGACTTCGCCCGTGCAAAGGTGCACTGGGGGAAGATGGATGCTGAAAAGCTGGTGACCGAGGGACCGCTGGAGGGAAAGGAGCACCGCAAGCCTGAGTTATATTATGAAAGTGTCCTGAAAGGATCCTGCCTTGCGGCGGAGCAATGCACCAAGGACACTATATTACCATGAATACAATCATGTTGTCCTTTGTAATGTTGAACAAGGTCATTTCTATTATTTATTGCCTGTTATATGAAAGTTTATCCTCCTGCGCGGCCGTTTTATATATTAATCCTGAGAGTTGGCCACTCGTCGGCTTCTGCCCCCACATAGGAAGTACAGGGGTGTTCACGATAAACCTGATCACTCTTTATCCCAGTTTTGGGTCCTTCGAAGGAGGTGTTCAGCACAACGAACCAGGCAATCAGACTATAGGGCTTTATCACTCTCACTTAGCCATATGAGCTTTAGAAAAGGAAGGTAGGCGCAGCCCCTGGTGTTCGGAAGACCGCACGAGGGGCTCTATAAGCACCTTACCGGAAGAAAAGCCGATCCATCGCATGCTGCATTGGTTATGGCATTATGCGGGAGGAATCCTTAAAGATTTTACAACCTCTCGAACAGCTGACCAGCTCTCGCTATATCACGATAGTCAGTTTTCGGCTTTCTCTACTGAGGTGCTCGTCCGGAAGAACCGGGACACAATCGCAGTTGTTCTCCCTGTGCCGCCTTAGCCGATATAGCAGAATGTAAGGCAGCAAAACATGGGAGCCGGGCAAACCCAACATTTGACCCAAGACATGATTCAGAGCTGATGCATATAATGCTATAAGTTCGGGGTGCCAAACTACCATGAAGGTGCTCGGACTTTATTGCCGTATTATGGGTAAAACGAAGCCCCTGGCATATTAAGGCATATCATGGTGTACGGATGCCATTTGACAAAAGAATTTCAATAAGAGATAACGACAGATAAGCATCATATAAATCCACATGTTGTTTTTGAATAATACGTCGATGCGTATGAGTACATGTAAAGTAATAAAAAGAGAAAGTGACTTCGGAACATACTGAGGCCAGGCGGGAGGAAGTTGTGTGCGGATCCGGAGTGCAGTCGGATGGACATGGAGGGGAATATCTAAGGGTTCCCTTGCGTGTTCGAGCTGTTTCCATATCGCCAGTCCTTGCCTGGGCAAAAATGAACCTATAAAGAAAATGCAAGATGTGTTTGTGTGCCGCAGAGCGGTTGAGCCGTAGTATGTGGCCTCTCATGGCTTTCGCCGGAGTGTTTAATTGAGCTCTGGACGAGCCGGGTTATCCTACTGTGAAGTAATTCGGAGTCCTTTGGCGGTGTCCGGGAGCTTGGTCGTCGACTCGAGGTTCGATTGAAAGGTGCCACTCGTTGCTTCTGCTGTTAAAGCAGCGATATACTCTTTGGTACCGAGGGGGAGTTGGGCCTTGCCATTAACCGTGATTACGCCGCACGGATCGGGCATCTTGAGCTTACAGTAGGCATAATGTGGCACCGCGTTGAATCGAGCGAATGTGGTTCGTCCGAGAAGTGCCTGATAATCACTACGAAAGGGAACGATGTCGAAGATTAACTCTTCGGCACGGTAATTGTCCGGTGATCCGAAGACTACCTCAAGGGCAATGGAGCCTGTACAGCTGGCCTCCACACCAGGTATAATACCTTTAAAGGTGGCTTTAGTGGGCTTGATTACCGAATGATCGATGCCCATCTTGCACACTGTGTCCTGGTAAAGCAGGTTTAGACTGCTGCCTCCGTCCATAAGGACTCGTGTGAGGTGGAACCCATCAATTATTGGGTCGAGGACTAGTGCGGCTGAATTGCCCTGATTGGTGTTAACCGGACGATCCGTGCAGTTGAAGGTGATCGGCCCTAGTTTATATTGTGGGGTGACTGGTTCCGTTAAGTCGACATCCCTAAGGGTGCGCATCCGGTCCGGGTTGGGAGTGTGGGTGGCGTTTACCACGTTCACCGTTTGGATTTGCAGGGGAGATTTCTTTTGCCCTCCTATATTCGGTGATCTGGGCTCCATGTTGCCATCATCGCTTTGAGACCCCTTCTCCTTGTTTTCGGCACCTGACCTGCCAGCTTATTTGAAGACCCAGCATTCTCTGTTGGGATGATTGGCTGGTGTTCCCGGGGTGCCATGAATTTGGCATGGACGGTCGAGTATGCAGTCCAGACTAGACGGGCTCGAATTGTCATTTTTGAATTGCCTTTTCCACTGACCGGACTTAGAGCCACTAAATCCGGCATTGACTGTCGTATCTTTGGCGTTACCACTATTTTTGCGATGCTTGTGTTTGTTGGGTCGGGGTTTGCCGTTGCTATCTCTGGCCTCTGATGTGCCAGGATTGCTTGCTGTGTTGTTTCTACGGGCCAACTAGCTATCCTCACCCGCGCAAAAGCGGGTCATGAGTGTCGTGAGGGCTGCCATGGATTTTGGCTTATCTTGGCCGAGATTTCGGGCAAGCCACTCGTCACGGATGTTATGTTTAAAGGCCGCTAGGGCTTTGGCATCCGGACAGTCGACAATTTGGTTCTTTTTAGTTAGGAACCGAGTCTAGAATTTCCTGGCCGACTCTCCAGGCTGTTGGGTTATGTGACTTAAATCATCAGCATCCGGTGGTTGCACATAAGTGCCCTGGAGCTTGTCCAGGAATGCGTCTGCCGGGTTCTCCCAACTTCTGATGGAGTTTGTCAGCAAGCTATTCAGCCAATGCTGAGCCGGCCCTTTGAGTTTTAGTGGGAGATGCATGATGGCGTGTAGATCATCCCCGCGGGCCATGTGAATGTGGATGAAGAAATCCTCTATCAATACCGCGGGGTCTTTAGTACCATCATATGATTCAATGTTCACGGGTTTAAACCCTTCTAGGAATTCATGATCCATTACGTCATCAGTGAAGCATAGGGGGTGTGCGTGCCTCTGTGCCGGGCTATATCACAAGGCAGTTCATACGAGTCTTGTCTGCTATATTCGGCCCGGCCGGATTTGCTTTTAGTATATCCGGCGTGACGGTCGTCGTCACGCGTTGGGGCGCGCCCCCGTGATCCGTAGATCGATCTTGTATGTCCTGCTTTGTTTTTCAATACGTCTCACAGGTCCTGCGTGTAGCCCAGGGCCTTGGTGTTTTTGTTTGACTGGCGACGGGGTGCGGGCTAGACTTTGGGCTGATACGCCACTTTGTCTCGGCCACTGATAACCCACAAGTATAGTGGATCGCAACAACTTTCGAGGGTAGAGTATTCAACCCAAATTTATTGATTCGACACAAGGGGAGCCAAAGAATATTCTCAAGTATTAGCAGCTGAGTTGTCAATTCAACCACACCTAGAAACTTAGTATCTGCAACAAAGTGTTTAGTAGCACAGTAATATGATAGTAGTGGTAACGGCAACAAAAGTAAAGACAGCAAAAGTAATGTTTTTGGTATTTTGTAGTGATTGTAACAGTAGCAGCAGGAAAGTAAATAAGCGTAAACCAGCATATGGAAAACTCGTAGGCACCGGATCAATGATGGATAATTATGCCGGATGTGGTTCATCATGTAACAGTCATAACATAGGGTGACACAGAACTAGCTCCAATTCGTCAATGTAATGTAGGCATGTATTCCGTATATAGTCATACGTGCTTATGGAAAAGAACTTGCATGACATCTTTTGTCCTACCCTCCCGTGGCAGCGGGGTCCTATTGGAAACTTAGGGATATTAAGGCCTCCTTTTAACAGAGAACCGGAACAAAGCATTAGCACATAGTGAACACATGAACTCCTCAAACTACGGTCATCACCGGTAAGTATCCCGATTATTGTCACTTTGGGGTTAACGGATCATAACACATAATAGGTGACTATAGACTTGCAAGATAGGATCAAGAACTCTCATATATTGATGAAAACATACTAGGTTCAGATCTGAAATCATGGCACTCGGGCCCTAGTGACAAGCATTAAGCATAGCAAAGTCATAGCAACATCAATCTCAGAACATAATGGATACTAGGGATCAAACCCTAACAAAACTAACTCGATTACATGATAAATCTCATCCAACCCATCACCGTCCAGCAAGCCTACGATGGAATTACTCACGCACGGCGGTGAGCATCATGAAATTGGTGATGGACGATGGTTGATGATGATGATGGCGACGAATCCCCCTCTCCGGAGCCCCGAACGGACTCCAGATCAGCCCTCCCGAGAGGTTTTAGGGCTTGGTGGCGGCTCCGTATCGTAAAACACGATGATTTCTTCTCTCTGATTTTTTTCTCTCCGAAAGCAAATATATAGAGTTGGAGTTGGCGTCAGAGGGCCTCCAGGGGGCCCATGAGGTAGGGGGCGCCCTAGGGGGGGGGCGCCCCCACCCTCGTGAGAAGGGTGTGGGCCCCCTGGTCTTCATATTTGGCGAGGATTTTTTATTATTTTTTCTAAGACCTCCCGTGGAGTTTCAGGTCATTCCGAGAATATTTGTTTTCTGCACATAAAACAACATCATGGCAATTCTGCTGAAAACATCGTCAGTCCGGGTTACTTCCATTCAAATCATACAAATTAGAGTCGAAAACAAGGGCAAAAGTGTTTGGAAAAGTAGATACGACGGAGACGTATCAACTCCCCCAAGCTTAAACCCTTGCTTGTCCTCAAGCAATTCAGTTGACAAACTGAAAGAAAGAAAGAAAAACTTTTACAAACTCTGTTTTATCTTGTTGTTGTAACTATGTCAAGCAAGCATTCAAGTTTTCAGCATAAATCATAACTAACCACATTTGCAATAATTCTCAGGTCTCATAATTACTTATATCAATAGCATAATCAACTAGCAAGTCATAATAATAAATCTTGGATGACAACACTTTCTCAAAACAATCATAATATGATATAACAAGATGGTATCTCGCTAGCCCTTTCTGAGACCGCAAAACATAAATGCAGAGCACCTTTAAAGATCAAGGACTGACTAGACATTGTAATTCATGGTAAAAGAGATCCAATCATAGTCATACCCAACATAGATTAATAGTAACGAATGCAAATGACAGTTGTGCTCTCCAGCTAGTGCTTTTTAATAAGAGGGTGATGACTCAACATAAAAGTAAATGGATAGGCCCTTCACAGAGGGAAGCAGGGATTTGTAGAGGTGTCAGAGCTGGTTTTGCAATAGAGATAAATTGTATTTTGAGCGGTATAGTTTCATTGTCAACGTAACAACTAAGAGATGGCGATATCTTCCATGCTAAACACATTATAGGCGGTTCCCAAATAGAATGGTAAAGTTTATACTCCCCCTCCACCGACAAACATCAATCCCTGGCTTGCTCGAAACAACGAGTGCCTCCAACATACATCAGGTCCCAGGGGGAGTTCTGTTTGCAATTAATTTTGATTTAGTTTGCATAAAGCATGGGACTGGGCATCCCGGTGACCAGCCATTTTCTCATGAGTGAGGAGTGGAGTCCGCTCCTCTTGAGAATAACCCGCCTAACACGGAAGTTAAGGACAACCTTTGTTGATACATGAGCTATTCGAGCATACAAAACAGAATGTTTATTTGAAGGTTTAGAGTTTGGCACATACAAATTTACTTGGAACGGCAGGTAGATACCGCATATAGGAAGGTATAGTGGACTCATCTGGAATAACTTTGGGGTTTAAGGGATTGGATGCATGATGACCCACAAGTATAGGGGATCTATCGTAGTCCTTTCGATAAGTAAGAGTGTCGAACCCAATGAGGAGCAGAAGGAAATGATAAGCGGTTTTCAGCAAGGTATTCTCTGCAAGTACTGAAATAAGTGGTAACAGATAGTTTTGTGATAGGATAAATTGTAATGAGCAACAAGTAACAAGAGTAAATAAAGTGCAGCAAGGTGGCCCAATCCTTTTGTAGCAAAGGACAAGCTGGAACAAACTCTTATAATAGGAAAAGCGCTCCCGAGGACACATGGGAATATAATCTTCTACCAATTAAACCAAATAGCATCAACTACAAGGAGTAATCAACACTACTAGCAACCTAATAGCACCAATCCCGGACTTTGAGACAAGAATTGGATACAAGAGATGAACTAGGGTTTGGAGATGAGATGGTGCTGGTGAAGATGTTGATGGAGATTGCCCTCTCCGGATGAGAGGAGCGTTGGTGATGATGATGGTGATGATTTCCCCCTCCGGGAGGGAAATTTCCCCGGCAGAACAGCTCTGCCAGAGCTCTAGATTGGATCCGCCAAGGTTCCGCCTCGTGGCAGCGGAGTCTCGTCCCAAAAAGTTCCTCCTTACTTTTTTCTCATCGAAAGACTTCATATAGGAGAAGATGGACGTCGGAGAGCCACCAGGGGGCCCACGAGGTAGGGGGCGCGCCCTAGGGGGGCGCGCGCGCCCTAGGGGGGCGCCCCCACCCTCGTGAGAAGGGTGTGGGCCGCCCCGGCCTTCATCTTTTGCGAGGATTTTTCTTTATTTATTTTAAGACGTTCTGTGGAGTTTCTGGACTTTTGGAGTTGCGCAGAATAAGTCTCTAATACTTGCTCCTTTTCCAGCCCAGAATTCTAGCTGCCGGCATTCTCCCTCTATGTAAACCTTGTAAAATAAGAGAGAATAACCATAAGTGTTGTGACATAAAGTGAAATAACAGTCCATAATGCAATAAATATCGATATAAAAGCACGATGCAAAATGGACGTATCAACTCCCCCAAGCTTAGACTTCGCTTGTCCTCAAGCGAAAAGGCGATAAAAATAAATATGTCCTCATGTTTAGAGGTAGAGGCGTCAATAAAAAAATAAAATACGGACATGAAGGCATCATGATTATTCTCATAACAGCAACTTATATAGATTTTGTCATATGATTACTTATGTTCAAGTGATGATCTATTCACAATGCAAAAGTATCAATGATAAACCTTATTGGGCTCCAACAAACTATAATCCCAGTCATTGAAGCAATTGCAATTTATCATAACATCGGAAAGAGTCTATGTCAGAGCTAAAAAGCAAGTCCACATACTCAACTATCATTTAGTCCTCCATAATTGCTAACACTCACGCAATACTTGTGGTTACAGAGTTTTAACCGGACCCAAAGAAAGATAGGGGCTTATAGTTTTGCCCCGCAAGCTTTTACCTCAAGGGTAATGTCAACAATAATGGTTCATGCTCCCCTACATCCAATGAGATATATATATATATATATATATATATATATATATATATATATATATATATATATATATATATATATATCATGTTCTTTCCAACATGCTGAGCTTGCCAAAGGATAAAATGAAAAAGGAAAGGTGAAGATCACCATGACTCTTGCGTAAGGTAGAAGATAATAATAAAGGATAGGCCCTTCGCAGAGGGAAGCAGAGGTTGCCATGCGCTTTTATGGTTGGATGCACAAAATCTCAATGCGAAAGAACGTCACTTTATATTGCCCCTTGTGATATGAACCTTTATTATGCAGTCCGTCGCTTTTATTACGTCCACGTCACAAGATCGTATAAAGCTTATTTCTCCCACACCAATCAATCATACATATTTAGAGCAATTTTTATTGCTTTGCACCGATGACAACTTACTTGAAGGATCTTACTCAATCCATAGGTAGATATGGTGGACTCTCATGGCAAAACTAGTTTAGGGATTTTGGAAGCACAAGTAGTATTTCTACTTGGTGCTGAGAATTTGGCTAGCATGAGGGGGAAAGGCAAGCTCAACAAGTTAGAGGAACCATGACAACATACTTTATCTCAGATATAAGAAAGACATAACTCATTACGTTGTCTTCCTTGTCCAACATCAACTCTTTAGCATGTCATATTTTAATGAGTGCTCCCAATCATAAAAGATGTCAATGATAATATATCTATATGTGAAAACCTCTCTTTCCTTATTACTTCCTATTAATTGCAACAATGACCAAAGCTATGTCTGCCAACTCCCAACAACTTTTAATCATCACACTCTTTCTATGTGAAGTCATTACTCTCAATAAGATCAATATGAACTTTTTGTTTCTTTTTATTCTTTTTCTCTTTTCTTTATTCACCCAAGATCATGGCAAAATAATCAATCCCTTGACTCAACACTAATTTTTATTATATATAACTCACAGACTCGATTACATAGAGTGATCATAAAGCAAAACTCAAAACTAGATCATGCCATAAACTTTATTCTACTAGATCAAGATACTACTAATAGGATCGAACTAAGAAAAACGGTAAAGATAGGAGTTGTGATTGTGATACAATACCGGGGCACCTCCCCCAAGCTTGGCAGTTGCCAAGGGGAGTGCCCATACCCATGTGATTATATCTCCTTTGTCGGTGAAGAAGGTGGTTGTCGTGGAATTGTCACGGCAGGTGTCCTAGCGAAAGGACTTAGTCGTGGAGCCATCGCTACGGGTTTACTTGAAGGGGTTAAAGCGGACACAAAGACACGAGGGTTTATACTAGTTCGGCCCCTTCAATGAAGGTAACAGCCTACGTCTAGTTGTGGTGAATATTGGTATGATCTCGATGGCTAGGGAGCAAACAAGCTTCGCCTAGGCTCGAGTTGTAGTTGTCCCCTTGAACCGCCGCCGGGTCGTCCCCTTATATACACGGGTGACTCCCGTCGGTCCATAGAGTCCCAGCCGGTTCATATTCGTATCCTGGTCGGTATCTCTCTATTCCTAACTTACAATACAAGTTATACATCAGGTCGGTTTACAGCTACAGATTCTAAACCGACTATAGGCCTTGGGCCTTCACCTGCTTATACCGCTATGAAGTTAACCCGGCCCAAGCAGGCCAGTTTACGCCCAGTGATAATATCCCCAACATTAGGCCCCAGATTGATTTGAACTGGTTCATGTCAATCCTTCACACCATCTTGCGTCTTGGATGTCTTCTGTTAATTGGCAAATCTTCATGTCATCATCATTTTTGGTTGCTGTAAAACGGCATGATGTCATCAGTTTTGGCTATTATAAACCGGCATGACGTCATTATGAAATTCATAACGCCCTCTTAATGACAGCTCCTGGATTCGCGCGTTTGACCTAGCTCAGTTGCCTTATAAATAAGACCGAAGGGTCATTTCCTTTCTCTTCCCCTTCGTCCCTTCTTCTTCTTCTTCCTCACGTCGCCGGCTTTGGAGCTCCGCCATCACCGTCGACCTCTGCCTCGTCTCAGGCCGCTGCATCAACCTGTACGTACCAGAGTGTTGCGGCGTCTTTCCGCATCTTCTCCGTTCCCGGTAAGTTCTCTCTCCCTCTTAACCTAGATCTGTTCTTAGGGTTCCATGTTCCTGCTATGTTCATTGTGCGTTCCTAGCTGCTCTCTGATCTTGAATGCATCTGTGAACTCTTGCTGTGTTTAGTAGCGATCCCTTTAGCATCCGCTTGTCATTTCTCATCCAAGCTCATAGATCTCCCGCATCTAACCGCTCAATGGTTCACTTCTGTTTCCGTCTTAGTCTTCGAAATATTTCCTGTTTTTACGAGCTTGCTGTAGATCCGCGGTTGTAACATAATTTTGCGAAACTTGTTTCTGCATAACTAGTTATCCATAGTTTCGATTGCTTCCGATGCTTAGGCCAGGCGGTTTAACTTCACCATAGAGAAAAAATTGCTAGACCGGTATATATGTCATTAGTCCCCTGGTTGAACCGCCAGAATCCATCTGATGCTGCATTGTAGAAGACCGGTTTATGGGTGCTGCCACCGGTTTACCGTAATTAGATCAACACCGTTTTATCCGGCATGTTCTTGAACCGGATCATTTATTTCTTGTAGATCTTGTCATGGCCAAACAAGTGTACGAGTGCAACTGGGCTCCCTCCCGTGTCACAGAATCACAGCTGAACGATCTAGTCCTGATTGGCGCTTTGGATAGCAAAGACACGATTCATTGGAGGGTTCCTGGAGATGAATGTCCTCCTACACCCCAGGAAGGAGAGGTCGTGGTCTTCATAGATCATATGGCCCGGGGCTTCAAACCGCCCGGCTCCAAATTTTATCGGGATGTGTTAGCCAACTTTCAACTCCGTCCACAGGATATCGGCCCCAACTCCGTCACCAATCTATGTCATTTTCAAGTGCTTTCTGAGGCATACCTTCAAGAGGAACCTTCCGTCGAGTTATTTAGAGATCTCTTTCATCTGAACCGCCGTACTGAATTCACTGACGGCCCTAATACCGAACTGGGCGGTATGGCCATTCAGAAGAGGAAAGAAGTCACCTACCCTCACGTAAAACTCCATACGCACCCCAAAGAATGGAACGTAACTTGGTTTTATTGCAAGGATACATCTCCTAACAATGAAAATCCCTTGCCTGGCTTCCGTCCAGAACGGCTCAGCAACACTCACCCTTTTCCACAGAGGCTAAGCGCCAAGGAGAGAATTAAATATGCTCCTCAACTGTCCAAGCTCCGGGCCTTCATGGCCAATGGTTTAACAGGAATAGACCTTGCACGCTGCTGGATATCATGGAGCATTTTGCCTCTAAGCCGACGCCCAAATTTGATGTGTAAGTATACTGATAGTGTCGATGACCCACTCCGACACACTAAAATCCAACTCCCTGAGGACGAAGTCACATAATCTGTGAAAAAGATGCTGAATGAACCGGAGCACCTCTGTGCTCAAACCGGGCTGCTTCCTTACTGCTCCACCAACAAACCGCCTGCGGTAATATTTCAATTGCTCTATTGTTGAACCGGTTTACTATTTTATATGTTCAACGTTTTAATTGCTGCTGATCCAGGGTGATAATCCGTTTTGGAGTAAGAAACTTCCTCAAGACAAAACGGAGAAGGCAGGACGGCCAACCCGGCCCAAGACCAAGGTTGTCAAGAAACCAGCTCATAAGAGAAAAACCACCGCTTCATCTGACCCAGCCATTGATGATGATGTGGGTAATCCGGATCTTGAGGTAGAACTTGATTCACTTGGCTTACTTTTTACACGCCTTATTGATGATGATGTTTGTCAGGATGACGCTGAAGCCAGCAATGCGGTTTTTGTTGAGGTAACCATTCTCTCTTCTGATTCAGAAAACTTGCCTTTGCCAAAATTTCGCCGGGCAAACCGGAAAATTAAATTTTCTCATCCTCTTGCTTATCTGGATTCCCAATTTCTTATGAAGACCCAGCAACACGAAGCTCGCCGCACAACCCGGCACAGTGGCCAGGTAGTTACTTCTGCCGGTTTACCAAACAGTCCGGTCCGAAAACGCCGCTTCGAGGTCTCCGACCTTTTTATTGATTTAAATCGTAAAGCGGGCTTCTTCCGTCAACCTCTTAATCCATCCGACTCGGATTATCAGGTCACTTCTCATTCCTCATCTGGTGAATCGTCGGCCACCCAGCTACCACCTTTGAAAACAGTTGCTGGGTAAGTTAAATCGAACCTATGCTTCCAGTATACTGCGCAATGGCTTACGCTTTTCCTTAACTTTTGACTTTTTTTTTATTTTTCTTTCAGGGCTAAACCGAAACCAAGCAAGAAGGCCCGCCTGGATAAAGCGGCTGAAGAAAATGTAGCCCCAGAACATGACCAAGCGCCGGATCGTGAAGTGTTTACTTCTGAAGATATCCCCAATGATCCTCCTCTGCAAGACAACATTATTTCTGAAGAAGGTCTTACTAATGCTCCAGCATCTGCTGATCCGCCTGCCAGCTCTGTCCAGATTGAGAAATCCCACACTCCTGCTGACAAAACGGCCGCACCAACCCAAACCGGCGAGTCAAAAGATGATGATGTTGTGATTACCGGTGTAGGCCGCTCTGAACCTGGGAATCCTGCCACCCTTACCAGGCATACCATCAAAGAGGATTCTTCCTTTTTGAACAAAGGAAAATGGGATGTGGAATTAGAAACATATGCCGCTCTGAATGCTCAAGATCTTCACTCTGGCTATTTAAACCGGCTTTACACTAGCCGTGACTGTGAAGCTGGCCTGGTCAAAATGATGAGGGATAAATTTGAGGTAAATTCCTTCTTTCTTTTCTGCCCTTGCATTCATCCCGGTAGCCCCCAAGGGCCGGTTTGTGACCTTGGTCAAACCGGGACTTGATCCTGAATATATAATTATTGAAATCCATCAGTATAACCCTCGAGGGCCGGTTTAGCATAAGCAAACCGGGGCTACAGAATAAAAGCTGTCCTTAGAACATAACTTGATCAAATAGCCATTAGCCCCCAAGTGCCAAGTTGAATACTTGTATTGAGCTCGGGACTTTGTAATCGAACAATAAAAACTGAAGGTACATTAGCCCCCAAGTATCAGGCATATAACTTTGTTATGTGGTTGATACTTCAATTTCTTGACTCGCCTGTGCAAAGTTTTAAAATGCCATCTGTATGCAGGCTGAGATTAAAATCAAGGAGGACCGGATTGCCGATTTGCAGGAGGCCCTGAAGACCCAGCAAGCTGAAAGAGATAAGGCCAAGCAAGAATTAACCAGCGCTTTGAGCACTGCTGAACGGCTGAAACAAAATTTCAAGAAAGAGCGAGCTGACTGGGCCACTGAGAAGGCCGGTTTAACCAAAAGAGCAGAAAATGCTGAAGCGGCCCTTAAACCGGTGGTAGATGAACTGACGGCCGTACAGCGGCAAATACACTCCATGACTGCTGCAATCTTTGGTAAGCTCCTTGTAACTTCTGTGATAAATTTGAATCTGCTGTATCGTAAGTCCGGTTTGAGACCATTCCAATCCTTTTGTAGGTACACGTATTGGGCACCTAGGAAATGATGTGAGGAAGAAATTGAAAGCTGCCTACACCTTGGTAGAACAATTGTACACTGGAGCCCAACGGATCATCATCACAGCTTCTCACAACAACCCGGCGCCCTCCTTAATCCAGGACACTCTTAGCAAGTTGTCAATGCTTCCAGCCCGGATTGAGGAGCTGAAAAAATCCGCTGCCCGAATCGGAGCCATCAATGCCTTAATCCGGGCAAAGGCATGGGTGCCCGACTTTGATCCTGTGGAAGCAGCTCAAGGCTATCCCAGTCTGAAAGAAGACGGCTCTGAGTTCAACGAAGAAGATTTAAGGGCTATAAACCGTGCAGTGTGCCCTCTGGCTTGCCAGCTAGCTGAAGAGGCAGATTTGACGCATTATCAAGCGCAATACAATAATCAAAACAAGCGAGTGCCTGCCCCAACTGTTGAAGCGGAGAATCTGATTCCTCCAATCCGTAAGCACACTTACGCCCCTGATATTGAACCGTCTTCCCTGATCCATGAAGAAGCTGTTTTCCAAGCTTTAATGGGAATCGACTGGACCACTGTTGATTTCCAACCAATGGGTAGAGACGAGGAAGCTGAAGCGGCGGAGGACGAGGAGCAGGCTTGAACCGGAAGCCGGTTTGAAGTGCTATTTGAAACATCTTTCGACAAAAATAATGATTTTATTTGGGCACCATGCTGCCTTGTAATAGGATAGTTAAAACTTCTGCCTGGGATATGCCTTCGTGCATAAGTACTAAAGCTTTTGCTTGAAAAACTTTAATTCATATTTCCTGCAATCAGAAAAATTTGAACTTCGGTAGCGGTTATACCGTCAGCCGGATTATGATCTTGATATGTGTATCAGAAATATAACAAACACATGATACGTAAATACCTTCCATGTTTGGGTATAAAGCTGGCATATCCAAGCCTGAAGCGGTGGTTTTATAAACCATTACCGTCAAAAAGGGAGAAAGTAGCCCCCGAACAAACCGTGCTGACTTAATACAAGCCCCCTGGTTACTCCATCATGTTAACAGGGAAAAGGTAAACCGGGAGACTCCTCCGGATTAGAAGGGGGATCAAAAATCATTGGCTGAACCGGACAAAATATGCTTGTTGACATAAAGAAATCCAACAAAAGCAAAGAAAAAAAACGAACAAACCATGAAAACAACATGGAAACGAAAGTAATGATAAAAACCATTCGCAAAAATATGCTATATTGAGCTGTTCAGATGGCATTACCATGGTCAGACAGGATCAAGGCCCCCAATAGGGGTGACAATGATTCAAGTCAGCCAGGTCCCCAAATGACTCGTGGCATATATGCCAAATCAAGAGGCGTAGCAATGGCTCGGGCCCGACCATGCTCCCAAGTGATTTTGTGGCCTTAGGCCGACCAAGAGGAGTTACTGGTTCAGACGTGACCAAGTCCCCAAATGATCTGGTGGCTATCGCCTATCAAAGGGTGTTCGTTGGTTCGGACACGACCAAAGCCCCCAGTGATATAAAAACAAATGTCAAGGGGTAAACCGGAGGCCGCTTTAGACAGAACCACTCCGTGTAACCTCGCATGATGAGAAAGATAGAGACCCCGCTTCAGCTGAGGCTCCGGTTTGGTATATCAAAGATAATATATACATTGTCATGATATGTACATAGATAGAGCCAATGGCTCAAGTATAGTAAGGCCGAAGATGAGCTATATTCCACGGTCTGTTGGTCTCCTCTTCTGATGTACGTGAGTCTTGATGCTCTCGAATATCAATCAGATAATACGACCCATTGTGCAGATTCTTGCTGACTACGAAAGGTCCCTCCCAAGGTGGGGATAACTTGTGCATATCCGTTTGATCTTGGATGAATCGAAGCACCAAATCTCCTTCTTGAAAAGTTCTGGTTCTAACCCAGCGACTGTGATAGCGACGAAGATCTTGCTGGTAAATCGCCGAACGGGCAGCCGCTATATCACGTTCCTCATCCAATAGATCCAAAGCATCCTGTCGTGCTGTCTCATTGTCTGCCTCAACATAAGCTGCCACACGAGGCGAATCGTGCCGGATGTCACTAGGGAGAACTGCCTCTGCTCCATAGACCATGAAAAATGGCGTGTATCCTGTGGACCGGTTTGGCGTAGTATTGATACTCCATAATACAGATGGCAGCTCTTCAACCCAACATCCTGGTGTTCTTTGCAATGGGACCAAAAGCCGGGGTTTGATGCCTCGCAAGATTTCCTGATTAGCTCGTTCTGCCTGTCCATTGGACTGGGGGTGTGCCACTGACGACACATCAAGCCGGATGTGCTCACGTTCACAGAACTCCTTCATAGCGCCCTTGGATAAATTGGTACCATTATCAGTAATGATACTGTGTGGAAAACCAAACCGGAAAATCACCTTCTTGATGAACTGTACCGCTGTTGCTGCATCACACTTGCTGACAGGCTCCGCTTCAACCCACTTGGTAAATTTATCAACTGCCACCAAAAGGTGAGTTTTCTTATCCTTGGATCTTTTAAAAGGCCCAACCATGTCTAGCCCCCAAGTTGCAAACGGACATGTTATTGGGATCATCCTCAACTCCTGAGCCGGCACATGAACACGCCTTGAAAATTTCTGACATCCATCACACCGTTTAACCAAGTCCTCCGCGTCAGCATGTGCTGTCAACCAGTAGAACCCGTGACGAAACGCTTTTGCAACCAGAGACTTTGAACCGGCGTGGTGCCCACAATCCCCTTCATGGATTTCTCTTAAGATTTCACAGCCTTCTTCAGGAGAGACACAACGTTGAAACGCCCCTGATACACTGCAATGATGTAATTCACCATTGACAATCGTCATAGACTTGGATCGCCGGACTATCTGCTTGGCCAGAATCTCATCCTCTGGCAACTCCCCCCTTGTCATGTACGCAAGATAAGGAACTGTCCAATCCGGAATAACACGCAGGGCTGCCACCAATTGGGACTCCGGATCAGGAATGGCCAAATCCGCTTCACCTGGGAGCTTGACTGACGGATTGTGCAACACATCCAAAAAGATGTTAGGCGGAACCGGTTTACGCTGAGAGCCCAACCGGCTTAAAGCATCCTCCGCTTCATTCTTCCGACGGTCCACATGATCCACTTGATAACCCTTGAAACAACCTGCAATATTATCCATTTCCCGACGATATGCAGCCATGAGCGGGTCTTTAGAATCCCAAGTGCCAGACACCTGTTGAGCCACTAGGTCCGAGTCACCAAAACACTTGACCCAGCTTAAATTCATCTCTTTAGCCATCCGCAGACCATGGAGCAAGGCTTCATACTCAGCTGCATTATTAGTACAAGGGAACATTAAGCGGAGAACATAACAAAACTTATCACCTCGCGGGGAAGTTAATACGACTCCAGCCCCCGAGCCTTCCAATTGCCTGGATCCGTCAAAATGAATAGTCCAATATGTGTGATCCGGCTTCTCCTCTGGTGCCTGTAATTCCGTCCAATCATTGATGAAATCAACAAGTGCTTGAGACTTCACGGCCGTCCGAGGCACGTACTTCAGACCGTGCGGCCCCAGCTCTATAGCCCACTTGGCAATCCGGCCAGTCGCCTCCCGATTCTGTATAATATCACCCAAGGGAGCTGAACTGACCACTGTGATGGGGTGCCCTTGAAAATACTGCTTCAACTTCCGACTGGCCATAAAAACACCATAGACCAGCTTCTGCCAATGCGGATACCTTTGCTTGGACTCAATCAGCACCTCACTGATATAATAAACCGGCCGCTGAACCGGATATTCCTTGCCTGCCTCTTTGCGCTCCACCACAATAGCCATGCTAACTGCCCGAGCATTAGCCGCTACGTATAATAATAGTGGCTCCTTGTCGACCGGAGCTGCAAGAACAGGCGGATTGGCTAACTGCCGCTTCAAATCCTCAAATGCCTCGTCAGCAGCTGGACTCCAGACGAAATTGTCTGTCTTCCTCAGCATTTGGTACAAAGGGATAGCCTTCTCCCCGAGGCGGCTGATAAACCGGCTCAGCGCAGCGATTCGGCCCGCCAAACGCTGAACATCGTTGATACACTCCGGTTTAGCTAGAGATGTAATAGCCGTAATCTTCTCCGGATTAGCCTCAATTCCTCTGTTAGACACCAAGAAACCCAGTAACTTGCCTGCTGGAACACCAAAACACACTTGGCCGGATTAAGCATCATCCTGTAAGCTCGCAAGTTGTCAAAGGTCTCCTTCAAATCACCCACCAGTGTCTCCTTCTGCCTTGATTTTACTACAATATCATCTACATATGCGTGCACATTGCGGCCGATCTGCTCATGCAGGCAATTCTGTACACACCGTTGATAGGTGGCTTGGGCACTCTTGAGCCCGAAGGGCATAGATACATAACAGAAGGCTCCAAAGGGAGTGATGAATGCTGTTTTCTCCTGGTCCTTAACCGCCATCTTGATCTGATGATATCCAGAGTATGCATCCAAAAAACTCAAACGCTCACAACCTGCCGTGGCATCAATGATCTGATCAATACGGGGGAGGGCAAAAGGGTCTGCCGGACAGGCTTTGTTAAGATCTGTATAATCCACACACATATGCCAAGTGCCATTTTTTAAGAACCAGTACCGGATTAGCAAGCCACTCTGGACAGGCTTTGTTAAGAACCAGCACCGGATTAGCAAGCCACTCTGGATGAAACACCTCGATAATAAAACCAGCTGCTAAAAGCCTGGCCACTTCTTCTCCAATGGCTTTGCGTCTTTCTTCGTTAAACTGGCGGAGGAACTGTTTCACCGGTTTATACTTAGGATCCACATTAAGAGTGTGCTCAGCGAGTTCCCTCGGTACACCTGGCATGTCAGACGGCTTCCATGCAAAAATGTCCCGCTTCTCACGGATGAACTCGATGAGCGCGCCTTCCTATTTGGGATCCAGGTTGGCACTGATAGTGAACTGCTTGGATGAATCGCCGGGCACGAAGTCAACAAGCTTGATCTCAGCTGCCGATTTGAACTTCAGATCTGAATCATGCTCTGTAGTTGGCTTCTTTAAAGGGGTCATATCCGCCGGATCGACATTGTCCTTATAATACTTCAACTCTTCCGTGGCACAGACCGACTCTGCGTAAGCCGCATCACCCTCTTCACATTCCAAAGCGATCCTACGGTTCCCGTGAACCGTTATCGTCCCCTTGTAACCCGGCATCTTGAGCTGTAAGTAGATATAACAAGGCCGCGCCATGAATTTGGCATAAGCCGGTCGCCCAAACAAGGCGTGATACGGGCTTTGGATCTTCACCACTTCGAAGCTCAATTTTTCCGACCGGGAGTCGTGCTCGTCTCCAAAAGTCACATCTAGAGCTATTTTACCAACAGGATATGCAGATTTGCCTGGCACAACACCATGGAATACCGTATTTGATGGTCTGAGATCCTTGTCAGTTAGTCCCATGCGCCTAAATGTCTCATAATATAGTATGTTAATACTGCTTCCTCCATCCATGAGTACCTTGGTGAATTTATAACCCCCCACCTGAGGGTCCACCACTAATGCTAACTGACCCGGATTATCAACCCGGGGCGGGTGATCTTCTCTGCTCCACACGATGGGCTGCTCTGACCAGCGTAAGTAACGTGGTAAGGCCGGTTCAACAGAATTCACCGCTCGTTTGTGGAGTTTTCGGTTGCGCTTATCCAAGCCCGTTGTGAAGACATGGTATTGCCCATTGCTCAACTGCTTCGGCTGGCTCTGATAGCCTGACTGCTGCTGCTGCTGCTGCTGCTGTCTGTTCTGATTATTCTGGTAGTTGTGACCGCCCTGATTACGTCCTGAACCGGAAACCCCATCGTGATCCGGCCCGCTGAAACCGGATCCTGAACCGCCACCTGATCCGTGATCATACCGGAAAGCATTAGAGTTCTTGAACTCCTGCATGATATAGCAATCTTTCCAAAGATGGCTAGCCGGTGCCTCCTTCGTCCCGTGCTTTGGGCAAGGCTGATTCAACAAATAGTTCAAACGGCTTGCATTAGGATTGGGAGCCCCGTTATGATTTGCCGCTTTACCTAGTGTTGGCCACAAAGTCCACGCTACCATCCGCCTTGCGCTTGCCTCCGTTTCCATGACCCGCTAGTTTGTTCTGCTGCTGTTTGGAGTTGCTATTCTTCTTTCCCTTCCCTGCTTCATCATCATTAAGCTCGGGATCCTTGGTACTGTCCGAATCGGCATACTTCACTAAGGCAGCCATGAGGGTTCCCATGTCATTACAGAGCCGCTTCATGCGTCCCAGTTTCAATTTTAGAGGCTCAAACCGGCAGTTGCCTTCCAGAGTTAAGACCGCAGAGTCAGCATTAATCCTGTCAGATGAGTGCAAAATTTCCGAACGCTGCGCACCCAATGGGTCGTTGATTCTCCTTCTTCCTGGACACAAGCCGCCAGGTCTACTATGGACTTGGGCTGCTTACATGTATCCTTGAAATTCTGTATAAACCGGCTCCGCAACTGGGCCCAAGAGCTGATAGAATTGGGCGGTAGGCTCTTTAACCAAGTACGAGCCGTGCCCTCGAGCATCATGGTGAAATATTTTGCACATGCAGCCTCATCCACATCCAGCATTTCCATGGCCATCTCATAACTCTCTATCCACGCTTCAGGGGGTAAATCAGCGGTATAATTCGGCACCTTGCATGGGCCCTTGAAATCTTTAGGCAGGCGCACACTACGTAAAGCAGGGATCAAGCAAGGCACCCCCAGAGCGGATGTGATTCCTGGTCCGGCAAAGGTGGCAGAACGAACCGGTGTAAGTTGGCCCGCATTATCCTGTGCTGCTAACTCGGCCTCCCTTTGCGCCCGGGCCCGGTTCACCGCATCCCGAGCATCGACAACACCACCTGCCGGGTCATCACCACGGGCCGCTTCACGGCCGTGCGCATTGCTTGATACGGCCGGTTCATCTATGCGCCTGCTGTAACTCCGGCTCGGACGGGGCGTAGAATGAATCCGATCACGGCTGTATGAGTATGCCTCCTGCTGCATCAGCGCGGTCCGGAGAAGCTCCTTAACCCGGCGCGTTTCTACTGCTTGCGGAGAATCCCTTTCGACTGGGATGGCCTCTAACCGTGCTGCGGCCGCAACAAGGTTGTCCATAGGATTCGAATAATGACCCCGGGGCGTCTGGACCGGTGGAGGCACCGCAATATTTTGGTGCGGGGGCTCCATCAGGCGAGGTTGGACCGTCGCTCCTGGCCCTGGCGCCTCAATCCGGTTTGTCTCCTGGTACCGCGGTGGATTACTGGGTCCAGCTCCTGGAGTGTGAAAGAGATTTCGGGGGTCAAACCCTAACGGCAGGCGTGATCTGTGCTTTCGCTTTAAAACCTCCTGTGATGCATTCTGGTCAAGCATGAATTTATAGGCCTGTGCGTCCAAAGCGGCCCGCTCTGCGGCCATCCGGTCTTTTTCTGCTGCCAGATCCGCTTTGGCTTGCACGATCTGCTCTCTCACCTTCGCGATTTCTGCATTATGAACATCTTGATCCGCCGGGTCATCCTCTGCCATAAGCGCGGCCAGTGCGTCAAATAGATCAGATAGAACTTGAACTGGCGGGCGCACAAGGCCTCCTGCCCCTGCTGCTGCTGCCGCTGCGGATCCGGAGAGCATTGCTGCGGCAGTCGAAGAATAATTCGCCGCCTGGGTGCCAGCCATGAATATTCCAACCCGGTTGATCTGGCCTGGGGGGTCCGGAATACTGTCGCCATCAGAACAACCCCTAACCTGATCGTCTTGCATCCGGTATAGTGACTCGGTCTCTCCGGTCGAGGACTCGTCGCCAGAATAGATGACGGTCTCGCTATCGTGCGTTGATTCGTCCTTGCACTCTCCTCCGTAGATGACTCCAACGAAGGCACGCTTCATGGACGGTTTAACCTGAGTAAATCTCGCACGCTGAGCCGTCTCGACAGAGTCGGTGTAGATGTCCGGCTCAGGCCCAGGGTCACCGATCTTGCCGATGAAGATGTGCACGCTGCCAAAGGGGACCCGGCAACCATACTCGATTGAATCGGCCTCGGGACCCCATCCTGCATCATCGACGTAGATCCTGCCCCGACGACTCTTGGTCATCCGGCCCACAACATAGCCTTCGAGTCCCTTGAGCTTGCCCTCCAAGATCGTCAAACCATCGTGCGATCGCCCCACGGTGGGCGCCAACTGTCGTGGAATTGTCACGGCAGGTGTCCTAGCGAAAGGACTTAGTCGTGGAGCCATCGCTACGGGTTTACTTGAAGGGGTTAAAGCGGACACAAAGACATGAGGGTTTATACTAGTTCGGCCCCTTCAATGAAGGTAACAACCTACGTCTAGTTGTGGTGAATATTGGTATGATCTCGATGGCTAGGGAGCAAACAAGCTTCGCCTAGGCTCGAGTTGTAGTTGTCCCCTTGAACCGCCGCCGGGTCGTCCCCTTATATACACGGGTGACGCCCGTCGGTCCATAGAGTCCCAGCCAGTTCATATTCGTATCCCGGTCGGTATCTCTCTATTCCTAACTTACAATACAAGTTATACATCAGGTCGGTTTACAGCTACAGATTCTAAACCGACTATAGGCCTTGGGCCTTCACCTGCTTATACCGCTATGAAGTTAACCCGGCCCAAGCAGGCCGGTTTACACCCAGTGGTAATATCCGCAACAGTGGTGGTGACGGATAATCGCACATCGAGCGTAAGAGGTCCTCCAGCTTGCGAATAATGGCCTTGAGTGCGCCAATATGCTCCTTCAACAAAATATTTTCTTGTGTGAGATACATGTTTTGTATACGAGATAACTCAATCATCTTGAAAGCTTCGATCTCGGTTGGGGTAAGAAGGTTATGATCAAGTTGAAGGATGTCTTTTGCTGCCGGAGCTTGATCCTCCGTGGCCTTCTTGATCCTCTCATCCTTGTTGACCCTCGTGGGATCTTCCCTCTACAGATCTATCTTCATTAGCCAAGCATCATGGTCACCATTGTTGGAGGAGGGAAACGACATGATGCCTAGCCTGCGAAACCCTGACAGAAAACAGCTCGAAACAAGAATAGAGGAGGTTTGCGTGATACGGGAGTCAAAACCTCCGGGAGATTATATAATGAATTTTTACCGACTAAAATACGTAACGTGCAAGAAAACAAAGTTCGGAAGGCACACGAGGTGCTCACGAGGTAGGGGGCGCGCCCAGGGGGGGTAGGGCGCGCCCACCACCCTCATGTCCTTCCCAGACTGCTGCTTATTTTTCTATTTTTCTAAATATTCCAAAACGGAGAAATATTGCCTTGAAAATTGTTTTGGAGTCGGTTTACTTACCGTCCCACATACCTATTCCTTTTCGGAGTCTGAAACGTTTTGGAAAGTGTTCTTTATGTATTCCTCCGGGGTTACGATTTCAATAATATTGGTTTCAACATTTATGGGATTATCTGAGATATAATGTTTAATTCTTTGACCGTTTACCACCTTAGGATTTGTGCCCTCGAAGTTGTTGATTTTTATGGCACTGAAACGATAGACCTCCTCGATAACGTAGGGGCCTTCCCATTTAGAGAGAAGTTTTCCTGCAAAAAATCTTAAACGAGAGTTGTATAGCAATACATAGTCACCTACATTAAACTCACGCTTTTGTATCCTTTTGTCATGCCATCTTTTAACTTTTTCCTTAAACAACTTGGCATTTTCATAAGCTTGGGTTCTCCATTCATCAAGTGAGCTGATATCAAATAACCTCTTCTCACCGGCAAGTTTAAAATCATAGTTGAGTTATTTAATAGCCCAATATGCCTTATGTTCTAGTTCGAGAGGTAAGTGACATGCTTTTCCATAAACCACTTTATACGGAGACATACCCATAGGATTTTTGTATGCAGTTCTATATGCCCATAATGCATCATCAAGTTTCTTAGACCAATTCTTTCTAGACCTATTAGCAGTCTTTTACAAAATTAATTTGAGCTCTCTATTGCTCAACTCTACTTGACCACTAGACTGTGGGTGATAAGGAGATGCAATTCTATGATTAACATCATATTTAGCAAGCATTTTACGGAAAGCACCATGAATAAAGTGTGAACCACCTGAAAGCACAAGTGCTCCCTAGGTGGTTTTGATAATTGATGACAACATATCTCTTGTTGGACTAACATTTCTATCTAGCATGTTTCAGATAAGTTCAACAATGGAGTGGCATGGACTAAAGGTTGTGGGAACTTCTTCAAGATGCTAAGGACAAAGGATTGGCTAAAGCTTCAAGCTCAATACTCTTCATTCTACATTTTAGTGATCCAAGATCACATTGAGTCCATAGGAAAAGCCAATACTATCAAGGAGGGATGAGGTGTTGCTTAATGAGCCTCTTGCTTCATGTGCTTAATGATATGCTCCAAAATCCTCAGCTACTTTCCCACTTCCACATATGACCTAAACCCAAAGCCAGACTCGGACCTACCGATTATTCCTATCCGGCGCCACCGAGTTTAACTTGTCATGAGCCACTGCCAAACCCTAGCAATTCGGTTCTACCGATAGGGATCTCGGTCTCACCGAGATGGGATTGCAAACTCTCTGTTTCCCTTTCGTAACTTTTCGGTCTCACCGAGAGAGCGGATCGGTCGCACCGAGATTGCAATGTAAATTCAGTGTTTCCTTTTTGTAACTTTTCGGTCTCACCGAAAGAGCAAATCGGTCCCACCGAGTTTGCCTGACCAACTCTCTGGTTAGCTAATTACCAAAATCGGTCTCACCGAGTTTGTGTAATCGGTCTCACCGAGATTACGTTATGTCCAAACCCTAACCATATTGGTCCTACCGAGTTGCATGTCAGTCCCACCGAAAATCTCTAATGGTCACTAGGTTTACCTTTTCGGTCCGACCGAGTTTGTTGATTCGGTCCCACCGAGATTGGAAAACTATGTGTAACGGTTGGATTTTGTATGGAGGCTATATATACCCCTCCACCTCCTCTTCATTCAAGGAGAGAGCCATCAGAACACATACACAATTCCAACTCATATGTTCTGAGAGAGAACCACCTACTCATGTGTTGAGACCAAGATATTCCATTCCTACCATATGAATCTTGATCTCTAGCCTTCCCAAGTTGCTTTCCACTCAAATCTTCTTTCCTCAAGATCCAAATACTATGAGAGAGAGTTGAGTGTTGGGGAGACTATCATTTGAAGCACAAGAGCAAGGAGTTCATTACCTACACACCATTTGTTACTTCTTGGAGAGTGGTGTCTCCTAGATTGGCTAGGTGTCACTTGGGAGCCTCCGACAAGATTGTGGAGTTGAACCAAGGAGTTTGTAAGGGCAAGGAGATCGCCTACTTCGTGAAGATCTACCGCTAGTGAGGCAAGTCCTTCGTGGGCGATGGCCATGGTGGGATAGACAAGGTTGCTACTTCGTGGACCCTTTCTGGGTGGTTGCTTCTTCGTGGACCCTTCGTGGGTGGAGCCCTCCGTGGACTCGCGCAACTGTTACCCTTTGTGGGTGGGGCCCTTCGTGGACTCGCGCAACCGTTACCCTTCGTGGGTTGAAGTCTCCATCAACGTGGATGTAGGATAGCACCACCTATCCGAACCACGGGAAAAACATCCGTGTCTCAATTGTGTTTGAATTCTCCAAACCCTTCCCCTTACATTCTTGCAAGTTGCATGCTTTACATTCCGCTGCTTATATATTCTTTGCATGCTTGCTTGATATGTATTGTGTATGTTGAAATTGTGCCTAAAACTCCACTCAAACCGAAAAAGCTTAAAAATTGCAACTTTAGCACTAAGTGTCTAATCACCCCCCTCTAGACACATCTACTTCAAGGTCCTACAAGTGGTATTAGAGCATTGGTCTCCATTGCCTTGGTTTAATCACCATTGGAGGAAGATGGATGTGTCTACCTTAGGGAGTCTTAGACATAGAGTGCCTATTCTTGATGGGGAGTATTTTCATGAGTGGAAAAATGAGATGCTTGTAATTTTCAATCAATATCATTTGAACAAGTATATTGCTAGCCCTTGTGCACCTCATATTGATCCTTTGCATCCTACCCTAGATGAAGATATTGACATGATTCGCAATCTTAGAACTATTGAGCTCATCATTAGAGGATTGCCCAAAAATTTGATTGCTAGTGAACATAATCGAAGCTATAAGAATTCATAAAGGTGACCACTTTGATGATCATTTATCTAATGAATTACCCTCTCTAGGAAATAATGAGTCACAAGATCATGGTGAACATGGATACTATGATGATGATGATGATAATAGTGACTTCGATCTTGATGATGCAATGAGACATTTTGGTCTTATGGCAAATCTTCGGGGATATGAATCAGGAGGAAAGGAATGGGTTCTTGATAGTGGATGTACTGATCATATGACCGGAGATGAAGAGATGTTTCGTGAGCTTGCTGAAAATGACGACCCTCGAAAATATGTCACCTTTGGTGATAATTCAAAGGGTAAAGTGGTTGGCCTTGGTAAGGTGGCCATCTCACATGATAGTTCCATTCAAAATGTCATGCTCGTTGAATCTCTCGGCTACAACTTACTTTCAGTATCTAGACTTGCTGATTTTGGTTTGAATGTCCTATTTACTGAGGTAGATTGCCAAGTATTTCGTCGAGACAATCATAAAATGGTCTTTACCGGTATGCGTAGAGGTGATCTTTACATCGTCGATTTCTCTAAAAAGGCACAACCTAAAACTTGCTTTATTGCTAAATCCTCAAAAGGTTGGTTGTGGCATAGACGACTAGGTCACGTTGGCATGAGAAACCTTGACAAGCTTATTAAAGGAAATCATATCCTTGGAGTTAACAATGTCATATTTGATAAGGATAGACTTTGCAGTGCTTGTCAAGCAGGTAAATAGGTTGGAGGAAGACATCCCATGAAGAACATCATGACCACAAGGAGGCCACTCGAGCTACTTCATATGGATCTTTTTGGTCCCAACGCCTACAAGAGTCTCGGTGGAAATTCTTTTGGTCTAGTTATAGTTGATGATTTTTCAAGATTTACGTGGGTGTTCTTTCTTAATGACAAGTCGCAGGTCCAGAAGATCTTCAAAAACTTCACTAGGAAGGCCCAAAATCAGTTTGACGTGAAGATCAAGAAGGTTCAGAGTGACAACGAAACAGAGTTCAAGAACGCAAATGTGGACACCTTTATTGACGAAGAAGGGATTTCACACGAGTTCTCGGCTACGCACACACCTCAACAAAATGGAGTTGTTGAGAGGAAGAACCGGACGCTCATCAAAATGGCAAGAACGATGCTTGATGAATACAAGACGCCGAAGCACTTTTGGGCAGAAGCGGTTGAGACAGCTTGTCACGCAACAAATCGCTTATATCTTCACAAGCTACTCGACAAGATGGCATACGAGCTTCTCACCGGTAACAAACCCCAAGTTGGATACTTTCGAGTATTCGGCTCAAGGTGCTACATTCTTGATAAGCATCGTCGTTCAAAGTTTGCTCCTAAATCTCATGAAGGTTTCCTACTTGGTTATGGCTCAAACTCTCACACTTACCGTGTCTACAACAATTTCACCCGAAAGGTTGAAGAGACGGTAGATGCGAAGTTTGATGAATCTAATGGCTCGCAAGTAGAGAAATTGCCAATTGATGTAGGAGACAAAGACCCTTCAGAAGCAATCCAAGACTTGTCCATTGGCAAAATTCGTCCAACGGAGGTGAAGGAGAGTACTTCATCCGTCCAAGTGGAAGCTTCTACTTCACGACAAAGTGAACCAAGAATTGACACGGAAGCATCCACAAGTGGGACACACCAAGATGAAGAAAACAAGGAAATACATCAAGACGAACATCAACAACCTCCTTCTCCACCACGACAAGGGAACGAAAATGTCAACAATGAAGAAGACCAAGAAGAAGAACAAGATGAAGAAGATGTTCGACAAAGACCCAAGCAAAAGCTCTCACGAGTTCGAGCAAGAATTGCCAAAGATCACCCCGTCGAGCAAATCTTAAATGATATACAAACCGGGAGAATCACTTGCTAACTTTTGTGAAAACTATTCATTCATCTCTAGCATTGAACCTATGAAGGTTGAAGAAGCATTGGAAGATCCAGATTGGATAAACGCTATGCATGAAGAGCTACACAACTTTGAGAGAAACCAAGTTTGGACATTGGTTGAGAAGCCCGACAACGACCACAACATCATTGGTACCAAATGGGTGTTTCGCAACAAGCAAGATGAAGATGGACAAGTGGTTCACAACAAAGCACGTCTCGTCGCCCAAGGATACACACAAGTCGAAGGTATGGACTATGGTGAGACATATGCTCCCGTTGCTAGACTTGAGTCCATTCGCATCTTACTTGCCTATGCTAATCACCATAATATCACCTTGTACCAAATGGGCATTAAAAGTGCTTTTCTAAATGGTGAAATAGAGGAGGAAGTTTATGTCAAACAACCTCCCGGCTTTGTCAATCCTAAGAAACCTAATCATGTTTACAAACTTCACAAAGCTCTTTATGGTCTTAAACAAGCTCCTAGAGCATGGTAGAAATGCTTGACCAAGTTCCTTATTGCAAGTGGTTTTGAAATTGGTAAAATTGATTCTACTCTTTTTACTAAAAGGGTTAATGGAGAACTATTTGTATGCCAAATTTATGTTGATGATATCATATTTGGTTCAACTAACCCTCTCTTTAGTGAAAAGTTTGGAAAGCTAATGTTAGAGAAGTTTGAGATGTCTATGATGAGTGAACTCAAATTCTTTCTCGGTTTGCAAATGAAGCAAACTAAGGAAGGTACATTTGTCTCTCAAACAAAGTACACCAAGGACTTATTCAAGAAGTTCAATATGCAAGAATGCAAAGGTATGTCTACACCCATGCCTACTAGTGGACATAATGATTTGACCAAAGATAGTGAACCGGTTGATCAAAAGGTCTATCGCTCTATGATTGGTTCATTGTTATACCTATGTGCTTCACGTCCTGATATTATGCTAAGTGTGTGCATGTGTGCACGATATCAAGCTGCTCCTAAAGAATGTCATCTTAAGGCCGTGAAAAGGATAGTGAGATACTTAATTAATACACCAAATTTTGGCATTTGGTATCCTAAGAGGTCTTCTTTTGATTTTGTTGGCTATTCCGACTCAGATTATGCCAGAGACAAGGTTGATAGAAAGTCCACTTCGGGTACTTGTCAATTTCTTGGTAGATCTCTTGTGTCTTGGTCTTCCAAGAAACAAAACTCGGTATCCTTATCCACCGCCGAAGCGGAATACATTCCCGCTGGTTCATGTTGTGCTCAATTACTTTGGATGACCCAAACTCTTAAAGATTATCGGATCTATGTGAAACATGTTCCACTACTTTGTGACAATGAAAGTGCTATCAAAATTGGTCATAATCCTGTACAACATTCTCGAACTAAGCATATTGAAGTTCGTCATCATTTCATTCGAGATCATGTTTCTAAGGGTGACATTGATCTTAAGCATGTTGGCACCGATAAGCAATTAGCAGATATATTTACTAAACCTCTTGATGAGAAAGTGTTTTGCAGGTTGAGAGGAGAATTGAACATCATTGATGCTTCGAACTTGGAGTAGAAACTCCATTGGATACATGCAAGACATGAGCTTATGACTAATCCATGATATATCTCTTATGATAACTATCTTATGTCTTGGATATATTTGCACCTTGCATGTTGTCTAACCCATGTAGGTGCTTGGTTGAATCTAATTCCATGAGATTGCGACTCACTCACATCTTGAGCAACCTCTACATCACCAAGACTCTACACAATGGTGGTTGAAGACAAGGAAGCACAAAACCTTTCAAACATATCCTTTGACAAATTCTATGTTGATCTTCATGATTGTCATTTTTGGATACACAAGTGCTCTTCCTTGCAAGAACTAACCCATGTAGGTAGATGAACTCAAACTCCAAGTGGTGCTCCCAAATCTTGATGAGCTACATCAACCTTGAGCACCCACACAAGTTCAACTACATGAGCAAGAACCACACCACCACCCAAGGTATGTTATTCCATCTTAGAGAAGCTTTACTCCAAGACATGAGTCAAAGCAACTCAACAAGATGTGAATACATAAGATGCTTAAACGAAAAATGGTAACCCCATTTTGAGCTTAAACGATGAGTATGACCTATGATCAAGTGTTCTCACTTGACTCCTAAGTCAATATACTCTAACATAGGTGACTATGTCACCGCCCAACTCTAGATGAAGTTCTCTTGTGTTCTTTTTATGTGTATCTCATGCATGTTTAGTTTCCTTCTTTTTTTTTCAAAAACAAAAAAACTCCATCTAGATTTTTCAGTCTCTTCTCTCTTCTTTCTGTTTATGTTCTGCATTTTCTGCATTTAATTCCTTGCAAATCCTTCAGGTAATTCATTGCAAATCTTTGTGAGATCCTACATGTCTAGTGAGCTGAGGTGACAAGTGTTTTTCTCTGTGTGAACTCGGTTTCACCGACTTGTAATTTTGGGGGTGTCCACCATATATATATATATATATCAGATGATGAGGTGGTTGTCCAACGCCCGGTGGGCGGTGGTTCCTGTTCCTCTCCTGCATTGTCGTCCATATTGTCGATGTCTTCGGAGCCGAAATCAAGCATGTCGGTTAAGTCAGCGACAGTGGCTATTAAGTGGGCGGTGGGTGGGGAACGAATTTCGTCGTCCGCTTCCCACTCAAGCTGGATATAGTTCGGCCAAGGGTCTCCTGGCAAGGAGAGAGACCTCAATGAATTTAGCACTCGCCCTTGATATCCGCGGAGGTAAACTCCATGATCAGTGCCCAATCAGATTCGATAGGCACGAACGCAAGCGGTTCGGAGCCTGTGGCCGGGGACGAATCAAAGGGTCCGATGACACATGTCTCATAGGAGGTGAAGCCAGTATTCGGCTCTATCACTGCTGAGTGTGCGGCCTCTGTAGCGGGGTCCAACCACCCGTCCTCGGACGACACGATCTGCTCCGGATTGTGGGCCGAAGTAGCCGCAGGTGTGATCTCCTGAACACCGTCCGACGGCAGGGCTAAGTCATGCTCGTCGTGACTGTGCGGCGCACCTGACATGGGCTCGAATCCTTCGAAGATCAAGTCTCCGGGATGTCGGCAGTATAGTTCAAGCTTCCAAACCTGAGCTAATGGCCAGGGGCGTAGCTCTTGATCTGCTCCAGATGGCCAAGCGAGTTGGCCTACGAAGCCACCAAATACGAAGATCTGTCCGAGGAGAAAAACCTCACCCTGGATCGCATCGTTGCCGATGATCGAAGGAACATCAAGACTTTATCGTGACGGCGCAGTGGAACTCTCAATGAAAGCACCAATGTCGGTGTCAAAACCGGCGGATCTCGGGTAGGGGGTCACGAACTGTGCGTCTAAGGCTGATGGTAACAGGAGGCGGGGGACACAATGTTTACCCAGGTTTGGGCCGTCTCGATGGAGGTAATACCCTACTTCCTGCTTGATTGATGTTGATGATATGAGTATTACAAGAGTTGATCTACCACGAGACCGTAGAGGCTAAACCCTAGAAGCTAGCCTATGATTATGATTGTTGTTCTACGGATTAAACCCTCTGGTTTATATAGACACCGGAGGGGGCTAGGGTTACACAGAGTCGGTTACAGAGAAGGAGATCTACACATCCGAATTGCCAAGCTTGCCTTCCACGCAATGGAGGGTCCCATCCAGACACGGGACGAAGCCTTCAATCTTGTATCTTCATAGTCCAACAGTCCGGCTGTCTGAGGACCCCCTAATCCAGGACTCCCTCACTAAGCACTTCTCCCATTGCAAGAAAGATCAATCTAGTAGGCCAAACCAAACTGATAATTTGAAGAGACTTGCAAAGATATTTAAATCATGCATATAAGAATTCAGAGAAGAACCAAATATTGTTCATAGATAATTTTGATCATAAACACACAATTCATCGGATCTCAACAGACACACCGCAAATAGAATTACATCGAATAGATCTCCAAGAGAATCAAGGAGAACTTTGTATTGAGATCCAAAGAGAGAGAAGAAGCCATCTAGCTAATAACTATGGACCCGAAGGTCTGTGGTAAACTACTCACGCATCATCGGAGAGGCTATGGTGTTGATGTAGAAGCCCTCCGTGATCGATTCCCCCTCCGGCAGAGCACCGGAAAAGGCCCCAAGATGGGATCTCACAAGTACAGGAGGTTGCGGTGGTGGAAATAGGGTTTCGTGGTGCTCCTGGATGTTTTCAGGGTATATGAGTATATATAGGCGAAAGAAGTAGGTCAGTGGAGCTGCGAGGGGCCCACGAGGGTGGGGGCATGCTTGGCCCCCCTGGGCGCGCCCTCCTACCTCATGGCCGCGTCGCTGCTTCCTTGGCGTCCACTCCAAGTCTCCTGGATCACGTTTGTTCCAAAAACGATCCTCGCGAAGGTTTCATTCTGTTTGGATTCCGTTTGATATTCCTTTTCTACGAAACACTGAAATAGGAAAAAAAACAGCAATTTGCACTGGGCCTTCGGTCAATAGGTTAGTCCCAAAATAATATAAAAGTGCATAATAAAGCCCATTAAACATCCAAAACAAATAATATAATAGCACGGAACAATAAAAAATTATAGATACGTTGGAGACGTATCAAGCATCCCCAAGCTTAATTCCTGCTCGTCCTCTAGTAGGTAAATGATAAAAACAAAATTTTTGATGTGGAATGCTTCCTAACATAATTTTCAAAGTAATTCTCTTTATTGTGGCATGAATGTTCAGATCCGAAAGATTCAAGATAAAAGTTTAATATTGACATAAAAATAATAATACTTCAAGCATACTAACTAAGCAATTATGTCTTCTCAAAATAACATGGCCAAAGAAAGTTATCCCTACAAAATCATATAGTCTGGCTATGCTCTATCTTCACCACACAAAATATTTAAATCATGCACAACCCCGATGACAAGCCAAGCAATTGTTTCATACTTTTGATGTTCTCAAACTTTTTCAATCTTCACACAATACATGAGCGTGAGCCATGGATATAGCACTATAGGTGGAATAGAATGGTGGTTGTGGAGAAGACAAAAAAGGAGAAGATAGTCTCACATCAACTAGACATATAAACGGGCTATGGAGATGCCCATCAATAGATATTAATGTGAGTGAGTAGGGATTTCCATGCAACGGATGCACTAGAGCTATAAGTGTACGAAAGCTCAAAAAGAAACTAATTGGGTGTGCATCCAACTTGCTTGCTCACGAAGACCTAGGACATTTTGTGGAAGCCCATCATTGGAATATACAAGCCAAGTTCTATAATGAAAAATTCCCACTAGTATATGGAAGTGAGAACATAGGAGACTCTCTATCATGAAGATCATGGTGCTACTTTGAAGCACAAGTGTGGTAAAAGGATAGTAGCATTGCCCCTTCTCTCTTTTTTGAACCTTTTTTGAACCTTTTCTCCTCTCTTTTTTATGGCCTCTTTTTTTCATCCGGAGTCTTATCCCGACTTGTGGGGGAATCATAGTCTCCATCATCCTTTCCTCACTGGGACAATGCTCTAATAATGATGACCATCACACTTTTATTTACTTACAACTCAAGAATTACAACTCGATACTAGAACAAAAATATGACTCTATGTGAATGCCTCCGGCGGTGTACCAGCATATGTGATGAATCAAGAGTGACATGTATGAAAAAATTATGAACGGTGGCTTTGCCACAAATACGATGCCAACTACATGATCATGCAAGGCAATATGACAATGATGAAGCGTGTCATAATAAACGGAACAGTGGAAAGTTGCATGGCAATATATCTCGGGATGGCTATGGAAATGCCATAATAGGTAGGTATGGTGACTCTTTTGAAGAAGATATATGGTGGTTTTATGGTACCGGCGAAAGTTGTGGGGTACTAGAGAGGCTAGCAATGGTGGAAGGGTGAGAGTACGTATAATTCATGGACTCAACATTAGTCATAAAGAACTCACATACTTATTGCAAAAATCTATTAGTTATTGAAACAAAGTACTACGCGCATGCTCCTAGGGGGATAGATTGGTAGGAAAAGACCATCGCTCGTCCCCAACCGCCACTCATAAGGAAGGCAATCAATAAATAAATCATGCTCCGACTTCATCACATAACGGTTCACCATACGTGCATGCTACGGGAATCAAAATCTAGATGAAGTTCTCTTGTGTTCTTTTTATGTGTATGTCATGCATGTTTAGTTTCCTTCTTTTTTTTCAAAAACAAAAAAACTCCATCTAGATTTTTCAGTCTCTTCTCTCTTCTTTCTATTTATGTTCTGCATTTTCTGCATTTAATTCCTTGCAAATCCTTCAGGTAATTCATTGCAAATCTTTGTGAGATCCTACATGTCTAGTGAGCTGAGGTGACAAGTGTTTTTCTCTGTGTGAACTCGGTTTCACCGACTTGTAATTTTGGCGGTGTCCACCATATATATATATCATATGATGAGGTGGTTGTCCAACGCCCGGTGGGCGGTGGTTCCTGTTCCTCTCCTGCATTGTCGTCCATATTGTCGATGTCTTCGGAGCCGAAATCAAGCATGTCGGTTAAGTCATCGACAGTGGCTATTAAGTGGGTGGTGGGTGGGGAACGAATTTCGTCGTCCGCTTCCCACTCAAGCTGGATATAGTTCGGCCAAGGGTCTCCTGGCAAGGAGAGAGACCTCAATGAATTTAGCACTCGTCCTTGATATCCGCGGAGGTAAACTCCATGATCAGTGCCCAATCAGATTCGATAGGCACGAACGCAAGCGGTTCGGAGCCTGTGGCCAGGGACGAATCAAAGGGTCCGATGACACATGTCTCATAGGAGGTGAAGTCAGTATTCGGCTCTATCACTACTGAGTGTGCGGCCTCCGTGGCGGGGTCCAACCACCCGTCCTCGGATGGCACGATCTGCTCCGGATTGTGGGCCGAAGTAGCCGCAGCTCTGATCTCCTGAACACCGTCCGACGGCAGGGCTAAGTCATGCTCGTCGTGACTGTGCAGCGCACCTGACATGGGCTCGAATCCTTCGAAGATCAAGTCTCCGGGATGTCGGCAGTATAGTTCAAGCTTCCAAATCTGAGCTAATGGCCAGGGGCGTAGCTCTTGATCTGCTCCAGATGGCCAAGCGAGTTGGCCTGCAGTACGAAGCCACCGAATACGAAGATCTGTCCGAGGAGAAAAACCTCACCCTGGATCGCATCGTTGCCGATGATCGAAGGAGCCATCAAGACTTTATCGTGACGTCGCAGTGGAACTCTCAATGAAAGCACCAATGTCGGTGTCAAAACCGGCGGATCTCGGGTAGGGGGTCACGAACTGTGCGTCTAAGGCTGATGGTAACAGGAGGCGGGGGACACAATGTTTACCCAGGTTCAGGCCGTCTCGATGGAGGTAATACCCTACTTCCTGCTTGATTGATCTTGATGATATAAGTATTACAAGAGTTGATCTACCACGAGACCGTAGAGGCTAAACCCTAGAAGCTAGCCTATGATTATGATTGTTGTTCTACGGATTAAACCCTCTGGTTTATATAGACACCGGAGGGGGCTAGGGTTACACAGAGTCGGTTACAGAGAAGGAGATCTACACATCCGAATTGCCAAGCTTGCCTTCCACGCAATGGAGAGTCCCATCCAGACACGGGACGAAGCCTTCAATCTTGTATCTTCATAGTCCAACAGTCCGGCTGTCCGAGGACCTCCTAATCTAGGACTCCCTCACTAAGCACTTCTCCCATTGCAAGAAAGATCAATCTAGTAGGCCAAACCAAACTGATAATTTGAAGAGACTTGCAAAGATATTTAAATCATGCATATAAGAATTCAGAGAAGAACCAAATATTGTTCATAGATAATTTTGATCATAAACACACAATTCATCGGATCTCAACAGACACACCGCAAATAGAATTACATCGAATAGATCTCCAAGAGAATCGAGGAGAACTTTGTATTGAGATCCAAAGAGAGAGAAGAAGCCATCTAGCTAATAACTATGGACCCGAAGGTCTGTGGTAAACTACTCACGCATCATCGGAGAGGCTATGGTGTTGATGTAGAAGCCCTCCGTGATCGATTCCCCCTCCGGCAGAGCACCGGAAAAGGCCCCAAGATGGGATCTCACAAGTACAGAAGGTTGCGGTGGTGGAAATAGGGTTTCGTGGTGCTCCTGGATGTTTTCAGGGTATATGAGTATATATAGGTGAAAGAAGTAGGTCAGTGGAGCTGCGAGGGGCCCACGAGGGTGGGGGCGTGCCTGGCCCCCCTGGGCGCGCCCTCCTACCTCATGGCCGCGTCGCTGCTTCCTTGGCGTCCACTCCAAGTCTCCTGGATAACGTTTGTTCCAAAAACGATCCTCGCGAAGGTTTCATTCTGTTTGGATTCCGTTTGATATTCCTTTTCTACGAAACACTGAAATAGGAAAAAAATCAGCAATTTGCACTGGGCCTTCGGTCAATAGGTTAGTCCCAAAAATAATATAAAAGTGCATAATAAAGCCCATTAAACATCCAAAACAAATAATATAATAGCACGGAACAATAAAAAATTATATGTACGTTGGAGACGTATCAAGCATCCCCAAGCTTAATTCCTGCTCGTCCTCAAGTAGGTAAATGATAAAAACAAATTTTTTGATGTGGAATGCTTCCTAACATAATTTTCAAAGTAATTCTCTTTATTGTGGCATGAATGTTCAGATCCGAAAGATTCAAGATAAAAGTTTAATATTGACATAAAAATAATAATACTTCAAGCATACTAACTAAGCAATTATGTCTTCTCAAAATAACATGGCCAAAGAAAGTTATCCCTACAAAATCATATAGTCTCGCTATGCTCTATCTTGACCACACAAAATATTTAAATCATGCACAACCCCAATGACAAGCCAAGCAATTGTTTCGTACTTTTGATGTTCTCAAACTTTTTCAATCTTCACGCAATACATGAGCGTGAGCCATGGATATAGCACTATAGGTGGAATAGAATGGTGGTTGTGGAGAAGACAAAAAAGGAGAAGATAGTCTCACATCAACTAGACATATAAACGGGCTATGGAGATGCCCATCAATAGATATTAATGTGAGTGAGTAGGGATTGCCATGCAACGGATGCACTAGAGCTATAAGTGTACGAAAGCTCAAAAAGAAACTAATTGGGTGTGCATCCAACTTGCTTGCTCACGAAGACCTAGGACATTTTGTGGAATCCCATCATTGGAATATACAAGCCAAGTTCTATAATGAAAAATTCCCACTAGTATATGGAAGTGAGAACATAGGAGACTCTCTATCATGAAGATCATGGTGCTACTTTGAAGCACAAGTGTGGTAAAAGGATAGTAGCATTGCCCCTTCTCTCTTTTTTGAACCTTTTTTGAACCTTTTCTCCTCTCTTTTTTATGGCCTCTTTTTTTCGTCTGGAGTCTTATCCCGACTTGTGGGGGAATCATAGTCTCCATCATCCTTTCCTCACTGGGACAATGCTCTAATAATGATGACCATCACACTTTTATTTACTTACAACTCAAGAATTACAACTCGATACTAGAACAAAAATATGACTCTATGTGAATGCCTCTGGCGGTGTACCGGCATATGTGATGAATCAAGAGTGACATGTATGAAAAAATTATGAACGGTGGCTTTGCCACAAATACGATGCCAACTACATGATCATGCAAGGCAATATGACAATGATGAAGCGTGTCATAATAAATGGAACAGTGGAAAGTTGCATGGCAATATATCTCGGGATGGCTATGGAAATGCCATAATAGGTAGGTATGGTGACTCTTTTGAAGAAGATATATGGTGGTTTTGTGGTACCGGCGAAAGTTGCGGGGTACTAGAGAGGCTAGCAATGGTGGAAGGGTGAGAGTACGTATAATTCATGGACTCAACATTAGTCATAAAGAACTCACATACTTATTGCAAAAATCTATTAGTTATCGAAACAAAGTACTACGTGCATGCTCCTAGGGGGATAGACTGGTAGGAAAATACCATCGCTCGTCCCCGACCGCCACTCATAAGGAAGACAATCAATAAATAAATTATGCTCTGACTTCATCACATAACGGTTCACCATACGTGCATGCTACGGGAATCAAAAACTTTAACACAAGTATCTCTAAAATTCACAACTACTTAACTAGCATGACTCTAATATTACCATCTCCATATCTTAAAACAATCATCAAGTATCAAACTTCTCATAGTATTCAATGCACTTTATATGAAAGTTTTCATTACACCCATCTTGGATGCCTATCATATTAGGACTAATTTTATAGCCAAAGCAAATTACCATGCTGTTCTAAAAGACTCTCAAAATGATACAATTGAAGCTTGAGAAATCAATAATTTCTATAAAATAAAACCACCATCGTGCTCTTAAAAAGATATAAGTGAAGCACTAGAGTAAAATTATCTAGCTTAAAAGATATAAGTGAAGCACATAGAGTATTCTAATGAATTCCGATTCATGTGTGTCTCTCCCAAAATGTGTGTACAGCAAGGATGATTGTGGTAAACTAAAAATCAAAGACTCAAATCATACAAGAAGCTCCAAGCAAAACACATATCATGTGGTGAATAAAAATATAGCCTCAAGTAAAGTTACCGATGGATGAAGACGAAAGAGGGGATGCCTTCCGGGGCATCCCCAAGCTTAGGCTTTTGGTTGTCCTTGAATTTTACCTTGGGGTGCCATGGGCATCCCCAAGCTCAGGCTCTTGCATTCCAAAATCCATCACATCTTTACCCAAAAACTTGAAAACTTCACAACACAAAACTCAACAGAAAATCTCATGAGCTCTGTTAGTATAAGAAAACAAACCACCACTTCAAGGTACTGTAATGAACTCCTCTTTATTTATATTTGTGTTAAACCTACTGTATTATAACTTCTCTATGGTTCATACCCCCCGATACCAGCCATAGATTCATCAAAATATGCAAACAACACACGAAAAACAGAATCTGTCAAAAACAGAACAGTTTGTAGTAATCTGTAGGTTTCGAATACTTCTGTAAATCCAAAAATCCTACCAAATTAGGACGACCTAAATAATTTGTATATTGATCTACTTCAATTGGAATCAGTATTTTTTCGCTCCCTATTAAAAACGAAAACTATTCTCGTGAGCGCATACTTTCTGTTTTTTCAGCAAGATCAAACAACAATCATCCAAGAAGATCCTAAAGGCTTTACTTGGCACAAACACTAATTAAAACATAAAAAACACAATCATAACATAGGATAGATGATTTATTTTTAATAAACAGGAACAAAAGGTAAGAAACAAAAATAAAATTGGGGTTCCTTCCAACAAGCGCTATCTTTTAACGCCCCTAGCTAGGCATGAAAGCAAGAATAGATCTAGGTATTGTCATCTTTGGTATGCAATTCTTCAATGGAACATTTATAACCCTTAGGAATTTCCTTATTTTTATTAATGATCAAACTCCTAGGCAAGAAATCAATAATTCATTTGTAGCAAAAGTTTCCTTAATGATAGTGAAAAAGTTAGGATGAACACTTATTGATTCGAGATCCACATTTTCCTTACTAGAAGATTCACCCTTATTTTTAGGAACATACATAAACTTGGCAACTTTGGTAGTAGGAGGGTTTGAAGTGTTTCTTATGGTAGAAAAGGCAGACCCTAAGTTGGTAATAATATCCTCAAGTTTATCAATTCTAGTAGAATCTTGATCTATCTTTTCATTAACTATGGGTTCTTTCTCTCAAAAAATTTTCAGAGTAACTCCTACCTTAGATCCATATTGAGTAATTTGATGGTGGATCTTTTTATCCAAATTCTTGATCAACTCTACCGTAGCAACTTTATTTTCAATAATTTCAAGCCTTTGCATCACTTGTTCCAAAGTTAAAATAGTTCCATTAACCAAAAGAGGTGGTGGGCCAAACAGATCTAACATAGCATTATAAGAATCAAAAGTGTGGCTACCCAAGAAATTTCCTCTGGTAATGGTATCAAGAATATATCTGTTCGAAGGAGTGATGCCTACATAAAAATTGCGAAGAAGAACGGAAGTAGATTGCTTCCTAGTGGATCTATTTTGAGCATTACAAATTCTATGCCAAGCATCTTCAAGATTTTCTCCCTCCATTTGTTTAAAATTAAGAACTTCATGATCGGGAGTACTAACAATGATAGGAGGACTAGCCATAACAAAAAAAATAAACGATCTAACACACGGACACGCAAGAAGCAAGCAAAAAGAGGCGAACGAAAAAAAGGCGAACGGAAAAGAGGCGAATAAAATGGCAAGGGTGAAGTGGGGGAGAGGAAAACGAGAGGCAAATGGCAGATAATGTATTGCGAGGGAGAAGAGTTTGTGATGGGTACTTGGTATGTCTTGACTTGTGCGTAGATCTCCCTGGCAATGGCGCCAGAAATGGCTAGTTGTCGGGAGATCAAATCTCGACTTGACTTGGTGCAAATATCCCTGACAACGGCGCCAGAAATCCTTCTTGCTACCTCTTGAGCATGCGTTGGTTTTCCCTTGAAGAGGAAAGGGTGATGCAGCAAAGTAGCATAAATATTTCCCTCAGTTTTTGAGAACCAAGGTATCAATCCAGTAGGAGACTACACACAAGTCCCTCGTACCTGCACAAACAATCAAGAACCTTGCAACCAAAGCGATAAAGGGGTTGTCAGTCCCTTCACAACCACTTGCAAAAGTGTGATCTGATAAATATAATAAGATAAATATTTTTGGTATTTTTGTTGTATAGATTGAAAAGTAAAGATTGCAAAATAAACGGCGACTGAGATAGGTAGTTGACGGGAAATAATATAATGGAGAGTAGACCCGGGGGCCATAGGTTTCACTAGTGGCTTCTCTTAAGATAGCATAATCTACGGTGGGTGAACAAATTACTGTCAAGAAATTGATAGAAAAGCGAATAGTTATGAGAATATCTAGGGATGGTCATGTATATAGGCATCACGTCCGTGACAAGTAGACCGAAACGATTCTGCATCTACTACTATTACTCCACACATCGACCGCTATCCAGCATGCGTCTAGAGTATTAAGTTCATAAGAACAGAGTAACGCATTAGGCAAGATGACATGACGTAGAGGGATAAACTCAAGCAATATGATATAAACCCCATCTTTTTATCCTCGATGGCAACAATACAATACGTGCCTTGCTGCCCCTGTTGTCACTAGAAAAAGACACCAAAAGATTGAACCCAAAGCTAAGCACTTCTCCCATTGCAAGAAAGATCAATCTAGTAGGCCAAACCAAACTGATAAATCGAAGGGACTTGCAAAGATATTTAAATCATGCATATAAGAATTCAGAGAAGAACCAAATATTGTTCATGGATAATCTTGATCATAAACCCACAATTCATCAGATCTCGACAAACGCACCGCAAAAAGAATTACATCTAATAGATCTCCAAGAGAATCGAGGAGAACTTTGTATTGAGATCTAAAGAGAGAGAAGAAGCCATCCGTGAAGGTCTGTGGTAAACTACTCACACATCATCGGAGAGGCTATGGTGTTGATGTAGAAGCCCTCCGTGATCGATTCCCTCTCGGCTGAGCGTCGAAAAAGGCCCCAACAAGGGATGTAACATCCCAAATTTTCAATTTGGAATGTTATACACTAGATCATCATTGCATATCATATTTATTGCATTTTGGTTGATCCTAGAAATTTTTCGCAACTCAAGGACCCTCGGAGAGAGTTGGGGATTTCGTTATTTTCATATTTGAGTTGTCTCAAATTTTGAAAATAGGATCTTTTGATTTTATTTATTTTATCTTCAATTATTTCTATTACAAAAAAATGAGAGTGGGAATAAAATGAGTTTCCCAAAATAAAGAAATATTGAGGATTTAATAAAAAAATCAAATAAGATTTTATTTGGTTTTATTTGCTATTTTATTTGAATTTAGCAAAAAAATGCACGTTTTTCAAAATTGCATTTAGTCCCCAAATAAATGTTCATCCTGTGCGGTTTGATTTTAGAAGCCGGGGGAAATTTATTTCGGGATTTTTGGAGTCCGTTTAGTAGTCCTTTTGTTTTTTTCTTTCCGAGCATAAGTTTTTAAAAAAAACGTCTGAACCGACCTACGGGCCGTGCTAGGCCCGGACTCCTCCAAGCCTCAGCCTTTATAAGCCGCCCCGCGCCACCCCAGGTCGAAACCCAAGTCGTCGCCTGCCTCGAGCCCCGCGCCCTCGCCGCCACCGCCACGCCCGACGCCGCCGCCCCGCGCCCTCG
>NC_041388.1:72457720-72490394 GCF_002162155.2 Triticum dicoccoides
CTGCCGCCGATGCTGCCGCCTCGCTGGAGCCGCCGCCGCCCGTCTCGCCGCTGAGTCGCCGAGGTTGACCCGCCGGTTTTCGTTCGGTTTTCGCCGGTTTTCGTTTGGTTTTTTTCTAGTTTCGATTTTTTTCTTTAGATCGGTTTTTTCTGGTTTAGGCTAATTAGCGAGCGTTCGCTCGTTCGTTCGTTTTAACAAACGCGTTCTTCGTTTAGATTCAGTTAATGAGCGTTCGTTCGTTAAACTGTTCGTTGTTTTTCTTTTTCTCGGACTAAATCCGCGATTTTTCTGATCGCGATTTCTGATCCGATTTTCGTTTTAGTCTAACTTTTCGCTCGTTTATTGGAATCAGGCGATTCAAGCGCCTGGAGTTTCATTTCGAAACCCTCTTTCCATTTAACCAACTTAAACAAGTTTTTTCCACTGTAAAAAATTGCCTTAGATCCAGAATAGTAAACGAAGCCTGTTTCTTTTGCCTTTTGTCTTTCGCTGCTTCGCTCGATTTGACTCTTTTTGCCAACCAGAGTTCTTAAGTTGAACTTTCTGGTTAGATCCCTTATTTGAGTTTACCTGTGCATTAGTTGAGTACTTATTGTATGCTTGTTTGTTTTGCGATAGAGTACCCGGAGTGCACCGCTTGCTACTTCGAATCGCTAGGTTTCCCGGATCATCAGCAAGGCAAGTAACACTTTGATCATGTTTTTCCCTCTACCCAGTTTTATTGCATTAGATCAATCCTTACACATTGCATGATTAGGATCTAATTAAATTGTGGGTTTGGGAAGTAGTTGAGGTAGTACCTATTACATGTTTATTATCAAACCTTTGGGAGTTACTTCTACGTTTGCTTATTATGCCATGCTATGCTAGTAGACGTGGATTGGGTGAGTGTATCCATGACAGATGTGAGATTGTTAATTAATGGTTTATTTAAGGTGGCAACTTAAACACACATCTGGGTGGATTGAGGTACCTGGGTATTCCAGGATTGCCTGCTTTCTTTATGGACCGCCACCCAGGCCCAAAGGGATCATGAGATTATTCATGCTAGAAAACTTCCGTGTGCAGCCACAAGCTATTATGGGCTCTAGCATAGTTGACTAAGTCATGCGAACTCTTACAGTGGTAGACTAGCAGATGTAGGGGATGTAGGTGGTACGGTCTACCCATCATAAGGTGCTAGCGCTTCTGAAAGACTATGTCTTGGTCATCCGTTTCTCAAACACCATGAAGTGCGAGAAATCCAAGGGAGGAGATCGAGTCTTGTGGGGAAAAGTGCGCAAACCTCTGCAGAGTGTATAAACTAATCATGGTTAGCCGTGTCCCCGGTTATGGACATCTTGAGTATCTAGTATCTGGATTATCATGTGAATCTCAACATGTTACTATAAAATTAATTTTGATGGGTTTGTTTAATGATGATGCTTAATTGGGTTTGAGAATGCTATCAACCATTCTCAATGTTTAACAACCACCATGGTAGTTAAATAAATTTATTCCTTTGCAGTAGGGAAAAATTGGCTTTACGCAAAATTGTAACCATAGAGCTTTCACCAGCCAAATATGCATATAGAATAGCTGTTTCATTACATTACTCTCTATCTGTTACATTGCCAGCATATTCCATGTGCTGACCCGTTTCGGGCTGCAACGTTAATGTTGCAGACTTTTCAGACGACGATTAAGGAGTTTTAGGTCGTGGTTCTATACTCAGTGATGCCGTTGGAGTTGATGGGCTCACTTATCTTCCAAGCCTTCTGCTGTTATTGTTATTAGCTGGCCTTAAGCCATATTTATTGTAATAAGTTCTCTTTTGAGACACTCGATGTAATAAGTGTGTGATTGCTACTCTGTTATAAATCCTTCAAGTACTGTGTGGTGTCAGCATTACTGATCTAGGGATGACACCGGAGCACAGAGATTGGACCGTTTGAGGTCTGGTCGCTACAAGATGGTATCAGAGCACACGCTGACTGTAGGACACGACCACTAAGCTAAAGACCTAGATCAGTACTCACTCTCTTCTCTTTCTGACTCCTCATCTTTTCTACTCTTTTAGGATGGTGGATGAAAGGAACAAGTTCACTCAACTGGACGAAGATACACCCTTTGGACGTCATTTGAAGGAAGTCACTAGATATCTGAACATAGGAGTACCAAGCTTCACCGGCACCTACAACGCCACTTTACCTGAAGAAGAGCGCTGGATGATTCAAGTTCAAGTTCTAGGAAGGACGTTCATGCCAGTCACTGAGCCCATAGAGTTTTCTTTTGATGCACCGACTTGGAGTCTAGGAAAGAGCATGGCAGCTCACATCGCCATGGGACGCATTGGAGAAGTCTACCGAAATGATCTCAAGGATACTATTTACCAGATTTGTGGGCGCCGAGATGAGCACTAGGAGATGATCAGCACCAGAAAGGATAGATCAATTGCAGCCTTTATCCAGGAGTTAAACCAGCACATTCGACTTCAGGAGAACCAGATGTGCGCCGACATGATAGATCTGAAGAAGGCTAGGACAAGAATCCAGGAACTGGAGGAAGAACTCAAGGCTACTCGTGAAGATTATGAAGCGGAAATTGGAGTATTAGTGGATAAGAATGCCGACCTAACAATGAAGATTGGAATATTTATGGGAGGCCCTACACTAGTAGTAGAAGAAGAAGAACCCAAGGAGATTCGCCCGGAAGACTACATCATCTCGACGACACCGACTCGGATCCAGATGATAGTGATGATGACTACGTTGATGAAGCTGGAGCAGATATCATGGAGTCTGCACCCGAAGAATATTTCTAGTAGACCACCTCATCAGTAGTAGTAGTCCACCATGTAAATATTATAGTCCGAGCACTTTTGCGATAGTTAGATCGATTGTATGCCCTTGTTTGATTGATTGAATGAAGTGAATTGTTTGGTTTTGCCTCATGTGCATATGCTTAGTGTTTTCTCTTTAGACCCCCTCTATTCTTAAATCTCATCTTTTCAAAAAAACCTCAGATGCCTCCGAGACGTGACCCCGGATTTACCTTCCCACCAGAGCTCACCCAGTTGATCCAGCAGCCGAACACATTGATGCAGTTACTAGTCCAGAATCAGAATCAAGGGAACAACAACAACAACCCACCAACACCACCACCTGTTGATCACTTAGCCTGTTTTCTTAGGCTGAATCCGCTGGTGTTTTCTAGTAGCACCGAGCCGATAGTAGCAGATGATTGGCTCCGCAAGACAGCTAGAGAGTTGACCACAGCAGGATGCACAGATGCGGAGAAGGTGAAGTTTGCCGACATCAGCTAGAAGGACCCGCAGCATCATGGTGCGAGAATTTCACAGCCACTTTTCCTGTCGACACTTTCACATGGGACCAATTTCAGCAGGCTTTTCGAACTGCCCATGTTTCAACAGGAGCTATGGCCATGAAGAAGCGAGTGTTTCGCAACTTGCGCCAAGGAGGACGGACAGTTGGCCAATATGTGGAGGACTTTAATAAATTAGCACGTTATGCCCCAGATGACGTTGCTACGGATGCAACAAAGCAGGAGAAGTTTCTGGAAGGACTGAATGATGAGTTGGGCATGCAGTTGATGGTAGCAACCTTCAACAACTACCAGGAGTTGGTAGATCGTGCTCTTATGATTGAAGGGAAGCAGCAGCAAATTGAGAATCGCAAGAGGAAGTATGGACAAGGAAAGTACAATTCTGGAGCTCAGCAGAAGCCATGTTTTACCCCTAGACCGGGAGGACATTTTCAGCATACCCATGGAGGAGGTAGCTCGCACAATCATAATGGCACCAAGAATGGTAATGGGAATGGAGGAAGCAACGGCCAGAACCGTACCAACCCATCAACCCCAGCCAAGAGAGACCTGAGCCAAGTCACTTGCTTTAAGAGCCAGAAGACCGGACATTATGCCAATGAATGTCCTGAAGCCCAGAATGGAAATGGCAATGGAAGCTTTGGGAAGAAGCAGAACCCTTTCGAAAGGGGACAGGTGAACCACGTTAACGTGGAGGAGGTTGAAGAGGAGCTCGATGCAGTAATCGGTAAGTTTTTGGTTAAGTCATTTACTGCACTCGTTCTTTTCGATACTGGTGCACCGCATTCATACATATCAAGGGGATTTGTGGATAAGTATAAACTGCCAACCCAAGCCCTTAGGTCACCCATGTTAGTAACCTCGCCTGGAGCAGAATATATGGGTAGTCTATGGTGTGATCGGTTACCATTAAGGATTGGTAACTACGTATTTCCATCAGACCTAATAGTGTTGGAATCTCAAGGATTGGATGTGATATTAGGCATGGATTGGTTGTCAAAGTATGAAGGGAATATTGAATGTGCCAGTAAGTCAATTTTGCTTACCACCCCAGAAGGGAGAAGGATCAAGTATGTATCCCGACATGTGCCAAAGAGGACTCAAGCAAATTGTTTAACAGGAGTTGTGCAGGAGGAAGTACCAGTAGTGAAGGTTTTCCCTGATGTATTTCCAGAAGAATTGCCAGGCATGCCACCAGATAGAGATATTGAGTTTCTGATTGAGCTTTTGCCAGGCACAGGGCCAATATAAAAAAGAGATCATATAGGATGCCTGCAAAAGATTTGGTGGAAATTAAGAAGCAAATTAAGGAGTTACTGGATAAAGGATACACTCACCCAAGTTCTTCACCTTGGGGGATCGCCAGTACTTCTAGTGGAAAAGAAGGATGGATCGTTAAGGATGGTTGTCGATTATCGAGGATTGAATGAAGTAACCATCAAGAACAAATACCCACTACCGATGATCAATGATCCGTTTGATCGATTGCAAGGAGCTGAGGTATTTTCCAAGATCGATCTGCGATCAGGATACCACCAGTTGAAGATTCAGGAACAGGATATACCCAAGACGGCTTTTACCACCAGGTATGGGCTGTACGAGTATACCGTTATGTCATTTGGTCTGACTAATGCACCCGCATATTTTATGAACATGATGAACAAAGTGTTTATGGAGTTCTTGGATAAGTTCGTCGTAGTGTTCATTGATGATATCCTGGTTTACTCGAAGAATGAAGAGGAGCATAAGGAGCATTTGTGTTTGGTTCTTGGAAAGCTCAGAGAACATCAGTTATATGCCAAGTTTAGCAAATGTGAGTTTTGGTTGAAAGAAGTTGGATTTCTCGGACACGTTATATCCGGAGAAGGTATAGCAGTAGATCCCACTAAAGTTGATACCGTGACCAAGTGGGAAGCACCAACCACAGTTGGAGAGATCCGGAGTTTTCTTGGACTCGCAGGATACTACCGGAGGTTTATTGAGAATTTCTCAAAGATTGTGAAGCCTATGACGGAGTTGTTGAAGAAGGATACCAAGTTCATATGGACTGAGGAATGTGACGCTAGTTTTCAGGAGTTGAAGAAACGTTTGGTTACCTCACCAGTGTTGATTTTACCGGATCAGACCAAGGATTATGAGGTGTATTGTGACGCTTCACGTCGAGGACTTGGAGCAGTTCTGATGCAGGAAGGAAGAGTTGTTTCATATGCCTCACGACAACTTAAGCCTCATGAGTTGAATTATGCTACGCATGATGTGGAGTTAGCAGCCGTAGTGCATGCACTGAAGACTTGGAGACATTTTTTGATTGGAAACCATTGCGAGGTGTACACGGATCACAAGAGCTTGAAGTATATTTTCACACAGAAGGAGTTGAACCTCAGTCAAAGGAGATGGTTGGAGCTCATCAAGGATTATGATATGAAATTGCATTATCACCCCGGAAAGGCTAACGTAGTAGCTGACGCGTTAAGCCGTAAGAGCCATGTCAACACCCTAATGACGGGAGATTTACCAAGGGAGTTATCCAAAAATCTTCGAGAGCTATGTTTGGAAATAGTCCCGAGAGGCTATGTAGCAGCATTGGAGATTCAGTCTACTTTGATGGATCAGAGAAGCTCAAAGGACTGACAAGGAGATTGCTTCTATTAAGGAGAAAATGAGCAAATGAAAAGCTAAGGGATTTCGTGAGGATGAGCACGATACCTTATGGTTTGAAGACCGTGTCTATGTGCCAAATGATCCGGAGATCAGGAAGTTAATTTTACAAGAGGCCCATGATTCACCATATTCGATTCACCCAGGAAATACGAAGATGTATTTGGATTTGAAGGATATTTTCTGGTGGACCGGAATGAAGAAGGATGTTGCGGAATATGTAGCAGTTTGTGATGTATGTCAGAGAGTAAAGGCAGAGCATCAGAAGCCAGCAGGATTGCTACAACCATTGCCGATACCCGAATGGAAGTGGGATAAGCTAGGCATGGATTTTATTACAGTATTTCCCAGAACACGTTCAAGCTATGACTCGATATGGGTTGTAGTCGATCATTTGACAAAGGTAGCTCATTTCATTCCAGTGAAGACTACCTATACCAGTGCAAAGTTGGCGAAGATATACATGACCAGGATCGTATGTCTGCATGGAGTTCCAAGGAGCATTGTATCAGATAGAGGAACCTAGTTTACCTCAAAGTTCTAGAATCAGTTGCATGAGACTTTGGGAACCAGACTGGGGTTTAGCACAGCTTTTCACCCGCAGACAAATGGACAGACTGAGAGAGTCAATCAGATTTTGGAGGATATGCTAAGAGCTTGTGCGCTAGACTACGGATCTAGCTGGGACGAGAATTTTGCCGTATGCAGAGTTCTCTTACAACAATAGCTATCAATCCAGTTTGAAGATGGCCCCTTTCGAAGCGTTGTACGGAAGGAGGTGCAGGACCCCATTGTCCTGGGATGAAGTTGGAGACCGCCAGTTGTTTGGACCGGATCTGATAAAGGAATCTGAATAGGAAGTGAAATTAATTTGCGACAGGCTGAAGGTAGCTCAATCTAGGCAGAAGAGTTATGCAGATTCTAAACGCAAGGAGACAGTTTACGAAGTCGGAGACTGAGTTTATCTTCGAGTATCACCACTTTGAGGAGTTAAGCGCTTTGAAGTTAAGGGAAAATTAGCGCCATGTTTTGTAGGCCCATACAAAGTTTTGGAGCGTATGGGAGAAGTAGCCTACAAGTTGGAATTGCCCGAAGGATTGTTGGGAGTTCACGACGTGTTCCATGTATCCCAGTTGAAGAAGTGCCACGCAGAGATGGCTGACATACCGCTGAGAGATACGGTACCACTAGAAGCGATTCACTTGGACAGTGATTTGACCTATGAGGAGAAACCGGTTAAGATTCTAGAGTATGCCAGTCGAGTCACCCGTAGCAAGGTTATCAAGTTTTGCAAGGTTCAGTGGAGCCATCACATGGAGGATGAAGCCACCTGGGAACGAGAGGAAGAATTGCTGAAAGACCACCCTCACCTATTTTCTAGCCAACCCGAATCTTGAGGGCGAGATTCATATTAAGGGGGGGAGGTTTGTAACATCCCAAATTTTCAATTTGGAATGTTATACACTAGATCATAATTGCATATCATATTTATTGCATTTTGGTTGATCCTAGAAATTTTTCACAACTCAAGGACCCTCGGAGAGAGTTGGGGATTTCGTTATTTTCATATTTGAGTTGTCTCAAATTTTGAAAATAGGAGCTTTTGATTTTATTTATTTTATCTTCAATTATTTCTATTACAAAAAAATATGAGAGAGGGAATAAAATGACTTTCCCAAAATAAAGAAATATTGAGGATTTAATAATAAATCAAATAAGATTTTCTTTGGTTTTATTTGCTATTTTATTTGAATTTATGAAAAAATACGCATTTTTCAAAATTGCATTTAGGTCCCAAATAAATGTTCATCATGTGCGGCTTGATTTTAGAAGCCGGGGAAAATTTATTTCGGGATTTTTGGAGTCCGTTTAGTAGTCCTTTTGTTTTTTTCTTTCCGAGCGTAAGTTTTTTTAAAAAAAACGCCCGAACCGACCTACGGGCCGTGCTAGGCCCGGACTCCTCCAGGCCTCAGCCTTTATAAGCCGCCCCGCGCCACCCCGGGCCGAAACCCTAGCCGCCGCCCGCCTCGAGCCCCACGCCCTCGACGCCGTCGACCCGCGCCCTCGCCGCCGCCCGCCGACGCCGCCGCCCCGCCGGACCCCGCCGCCGCCTCGCCGGAGCCGCCACCGCCCGTCTCGCCGCCGAGTCGCCGAGGTTGACCCGCCGGTTTTCATTCGGTTTTCGCCGGTTTTCGTTTGGTTTTTTTCTAGTTTCGTTTTTTTCTTTAGATCAGTTTTTTTCCGGTTTAGGCTAATTAGCGAGCGTTCGCTCGTTCGTTCGTTTTAACGAACGCATTCTTCGTTTAGATTCAGTTAATGAATGTTCGTTCGTTAACTGTTCGTCGTTTTTTTCTCGGATTAAATCCGTGATTTTTCTGATCGTGATTTCTGATCCGATTTTCGTTTTAGTCTAACTTTTCGCTCGTTTATCGGAATCAGGCGATTCAAGCGCCTGGAGTTTCGTTTCGAAACCCTCTTTCCGTTTTACCAACTTAAACAAGTTTTTTCCACTGTAAAAAATTGCCTTAGATCCATAATAGTAAACGAAGCCTGTTTCTTTTGCCTTTTGTCTTTCGTTGCTTCGCTCGATTTGACTCTTTTTGCTAACCAGAGTTCTTAAGTTGAAGTTTCCGGTTAGATCTCTTATTTGAGTTTTACCTATGCATTAGTTGAGTACTTATTGTATGCTTGTTTGTTTGCGATAGAGTACCCGGAGTGCGCCACTTGCTACTTCGAATCGCTATGTTTCTCGGATCATTAGCAAGGCAAGTAACACTTTGATCATGTTTTTCCCTCTACCCAGTTTTATTGCATTAGATCAATCCTTACACATTGCATGATTAGGATCTAATTAAATTGTGGGTTTGGGAAGTAGTTGAGGTAGTACCTAATACATGTTTATTATCAAACCTTTGGGAGTTACTTCTACGTTTGCTTATTATGCCATGCTATGCTAGTAGACGTGGATTGGGTGAGTGTATCCATGACAGATGTGAGATTGTTAATTAATGGTTTATTTAAGGTGGCAACTTAAACACACATCTGGGTGGATTGAGGTACCTGGGTATTCCAGGATTTCCTGCTTTCTTTATGGACCGCCACCCTGGCTCAAAGGGATCATGAGATTATTCATGCTAGAAACTTCCATGTGCAGCCACAAGCTATTATGGGCTCTAGCATAGTTGACTAAGTCGTGCGAACTCTTACAGTGGTAGACTAGCAGATGTAGGGGATGTAGGTGGTACGGTCTACCCATCGTAAGGTGCTAGCGCTTCTGAAAGACTATGTCTTGGTCATCCGTTTCTCAAACACCATGTAGTGCGAGAAATCCAATGAAGGAGATCGAGTCTTGTGGGGAAAAGTGCGCAAACCTCTGCAGAGTGTATAAACTAATCATGGTTAGCCGTGTCCCCGGTTATGGACATCTTGAGTATCTAGTACCTGGATTATCATGTGAATCTCAACATGTTACTATAAAATTAATTTTGATGGGTTTGTTTAATGATGATGCTTAATTGGGATTGAGAATGCTGTCAACCATTCTCAATGTTTAACAACCACCATGATAGTTAAATAAATTTATTCCTTTGCAGTAGGGAAAAATTGGCTTTATGCAAAACTGTAACCATAGAGCTTTACACCAGCCAAATATGCATATAGAATAGCTGTTTCATTCCATTACTCTCTATGTGTTACATTGCCAGCATATTCCATGTGCTGACCCGTTTCGGGCTGCAACGTTCATGTTGCAGACTTTTCAGACGATGATTAAGGAGTTTTAGGTCGTGGTTCTATACTCAGTGATGTCGTTGGAGTTGATGGACTCACTTATCTTCCAAGCATTCCACTGTTATCGTTATTAGCTGACCTTAAGCCATATTTATTGTAATAAGTTCTCTTTTGAGACACTTGATGTAATAAGTGTGTGATTGCTACTCTGTTATAAATCCTTGAAGTACTGTGTGGTGTCAGCATTACTGATCCAGGGATGACACCGGAGCACAGAGATTGGACCGTTTGAGGTCTGGTCGCTACATGGGATCTCATGGGCACAGAAGGTTGCTGCGGTGGAAATAGGGTTTCTTGGTGCTCCTGGATGTTTTCAGGTATATGAGTATATATAGGCGAAAGAAGTAGGTCGGTGGAGCTACGAGGGGCCCACGAGGGCCCCTGGGCGCGCCCTCCTACCTCGTGGCCGCCTCGCTGGTTCCTTGACGTCCACTCCAAGTCTCCTGGATCACGTTTGTTCCAAAAACGATCCTCGCGAAGGTTTCATTCCGTTTGGATTCCGTTTGATATTCCTTTTCTGCGACACACTAAAATAGGCAAAAAAACAGCAATTTGCACTGGGCCTTCGGTCAATAGGTTAGTCCCAAAAATAATATAAAGTGCATAATAAAGCCCATTAAACATCCAAAACAGATAATATAATAGCATGGAACAATCAAAAATTATAGATACGTTGGAGACGTATCAGTTCTGAGTTTCGGCTGAAGAATTTGGGAGCTCTACACTTCTTCCTCGGCATTAATGTGCGACGCGATGCCTCCGAATTTTTTCTTCATCAAGGACAATATGCTCTTGATCCCTTGGATCGTGCTGGCATGACCGACTGCAAACCTGCTACTACCCGTGCTGAGGCCAAGCCGAAGCTCTCTGCTACTACTGGACAGCCAGCCACTGGTGTCGCTCTCTACCGTGGTATTGTTGGTGCTCTTCAGTACATCACGCTCACCAGACCAGACATTCAGTTCGCCGTGCAGCAAGTTTGCTTGCACATGCACTCGTCTCGTGATGTTCACTGGTCTCTGGTCAAGCAGATTCTCTGGTACATGGCACGCCGACCTTCGGCCTTCGTCTTCGTGCCTCCGCTTCCACCAAGCTATTTTCCTACACTGACGCGGTTTGGGTCGGCTGCCCCCACACTCGGTGTTCCATGTCAGGATATTGTGTCTTCTTCGGTGACTCTCACATCTCGTGGTCCTCTAAGCGGCAGCCCACCGTCTCCCGCTCGAGTGCCGAGGCTGAGTATCGTGTCATCGCCAACGTCGTTGCCGAGACATGTTGGCTTCGTCAACTACTTGACGAACTTCGGGTTTCAATCCCGAAAGCTATGATGGTTTTCTGTGATAATGTTTCAGCCACCTACCTCACGGCCAATCCGGTGTAGCACAAGCGCACCAAGCACATTGAACTTGATGTTCACTTCGTCCGCGAGAAGGTTCAGTTGGGTCAGCTTCGAGTTCTTCATGTACCGACCACCCAATAGTTTGCTGACATTATGACCAAAGGGCTTCCAACCGCTTCATTCCAGGAGTTTTGTTCCAGTCTTTGCATCGCCGACGGCGACGCTTCGACTGCGGGGGAGGGGGGTGTTGAACATGACATATTTGTATTGCTATTCCAACGATCTCTAGCCTTGTATAGTTGACTCCTAGGGATATGATAGGATTAGTTACCTTGTCACGCAAGACATCTCGTGTATATATTGTGACCACCTACGAGGAATACAATCGAGTTACAAACATCAGAGTTGTGCATCTTGTCGAGACGGTTGATTTGATACAAAAATCATACAAACCCGACATCGTATGCAAAAGTTATAGCCCGATTAGTGAGCTGCTGTCAGAAAACTGGGCTATGCCGGATCATCCGGGCCTTGAGCCGGACATCCGGGCTGGAGGTCATGATTAGTCCGTATTCTGTTTGATTTTGATGATTTGGATGGCTAGGCAAGTCTTTTTCTTGTATGGGATGCCTCTTATATAGACAAGAGGTGACGGCCGATTGAACAACAACACACAATCGCAAAACCCATCTACTTTTTACCCGAGTTTTACATTTGTCCCTCGTTCTTTCTCTCTCGTTCTTCTTTCGTTCTTCGTATTGAAGGGCAGCGATCCTCGAGGTTCTAGGGGCAGGCGAACCGACCTAGGGCATCCCATAGCCGCCGCGCATCCAGACGGGGTCCCTCCCGGACGTGTGGGGTTTCGGGTCCTGAAAAGTACCCGCCAGATTGCTTGCCTACCGTGCTTCCGGAGGGGTCTGCTTCGACGTGGGCTGCGGTGCATCACTCTCGGCATTGGAGGTACACAGTGACGTGTTCATGTGCGAACATACTTTTTGGTGACTCCGTTGGGGAACAAAGAACAAGAATCGTCATCAACCATGTCTAATCTCCCCAAGCCCTCGGAAGTTAGCACGATAACATCATTAATCCCGGTCTTGATGAACATCGCCAAGCCTATGAAGTGCGCAAGAAGCAGCATGAAGAGGCTTTCAAGGCACTCAAGAAGAAGCGCGAGGAGGAGGGTTTGGAAGCGTTTCTTTCAAGTTTCAAGAAGGACCGTCAAGGCAACATCACTCTGGTTGGAAACGTCAATTTCCCTCCTCTCATTTACGAACAATATGAAATCAGTGCAAGTAAAGTTTTTTCTCCAGAGCAAGTGGCTGTAATTGAGAGTCTTGTTAGTAAGGGTAATGTGATGGCATAAAATTCTTTTGTGGCTAGTGCTAATGCTCATAAAAATATGCTTCCTTCATCTAGTGGTACTATTGGTATATCTGAAAACCCTAGTCCAATTTTACCTATTTCATCGGCACCACCTATGCAACAATAATATAATATGCCGTTGAATTTTTACCTTACTCAAACCAACCAGCTTGTGGTTGCACCTACATATCCTAATCCTATTATGAGTGTGCCCAATTCGGCATCAATGCCGAATCACTTTGGCACACCACCTACAGGCGCAAGCATGTTTGGTCTTACGCCGAATTATGGTTCGGTGCCCATCCAACAAGTTGCACCACTAGCTAGTGCTCAGGTTGCTCCTATGTCATTGCCACAGACATCTTCATCTACCTCGGATCCAATTTTATGCAAATTAAGGGAGGATTTGCATAAGATGTTTCAAGAAACTTTCAGAAACGAGCCGAAAGTAAAGAGTCATGTATACCAAAAGCCTTATCCTGAACTCTTTGATGCAGTTTTGTACCCTCAAGGGTACAAGGTTCCTGATTTTGTTAAATTTAGTGGAGAGGGCACGAAAACAACTTGGGAGCATGTGAGTCACTATCTAGCACAGTTGGGTGAAGCAGGTTCCATAGAAGAGTTGAAAGTGCATGTAATTCCCTTGTCTTTAACTGGCACCGCATTTTCAAGGTTTGCTGCTTTACCACATGGCTCAATTCTCTTATGGTCATAATTAGAGCAAAAGTTTCATGATCACTTTTATAGCGGCAACAACGAGCTAAAGTTGTCACATCTGGCATCGGTTAGGCAGAAACATGATGAATCGGTCACCGATTATGTCAAGAGATTTAGAGATATAAAAAACAGATGTTATAGCTTAGTGGTAACTGATAGAGACTTGGTGGATCTTGTTCTTAATGGTTTAAAAACTCACATTAAACAGAGGCTAGAAAGTTATGAGTTTTTGAATATTAACCAAGTCCTACAAAAAGCTTGGGCTCAAGAGAGTCGAAGTAAAGATATTCATAGGTCTACAACCGATCGTCCTAGAATGCATATGGTTGAATACAATGATGATAATTCGGACAATGAGGTTGATGTCTATACTACCGAGTTTGTTTCGTCCTCAAAAGCCAAACCCTATACATGCAATGCTCTTAAGCCGATTCACACGAATTGTGATGATGAGATGAAGTTCACTTTTGATATATCTAAGTGTGATAAATATTGATGCTCTCTTGCAAGACAAGATGATTAGAATATCACACACCATACCGCCGTTTGAGGAGCTAAAACGACGTGCTTATTGCAAGTACCATAATTCATTTTCTCATGCTACTAACGATTGTAATGTTTTTCGATGACAGATACTATCGGCCATTAATGACGGATGATTGAATTTTGCTGAGATGCAAGTTGATAAACAACCCTTCCCGATAAACACCATGGACTTGGAGGGAAAGAAAATGTTGATTCGGTCTAGCATAGCCGAATCTGCTAATAAAGATAATGTTGTTATTGGTAAACCCAGGAAAGGCAAGGAGGGCGACAAATTCTTGGGACGAGAGGTTGTGCGTGATAAGCAACCCGATGGCAAGGAGGTATTGAAGATCACCATACAAAATCCAACACTCGGGGGGCAACCACAAGTACAAGAAGATACTCATGTTAAATTTATCAAGCCCAAGAATTCAGAAGTTGGCAAGTGGGAAAAGAGTGAAGCTAAGCATAAGCAAAATCAAGCCAACTTTTGATATGTTGCTATCCAAATATGCAAGTCAAGCGGCCGATTCTAGCTCTAATCTACCATCACATTCAAAGCGTTCAAGATTGCCTCCGGAGCAAGAGTTTCGATGCTATGCAACACCATATGGGTCATGGGCACTGACACCATGGATGTCACAACCCTCCTATGCATCTTATTACATGAGAGACTTCAATGGAGGATGGTGGCAGCCCCCAATGGCTCCTTATGCTTTCCATATGGGGTGGGCAGCACCTAGAAGGCCTGCTTGCAAGAGGCTTTATTATCCCACACAAGGCCATTTGAGCTATGGTGCTAATCGGCCAACAAAAATTTCTCCAAGTAAGGCCAATAAAAAAGTGTGGCTTGTTAAGTCACCAAATGCGGAAATTTCAGAATGTGACAAGCAAAAGGAGATTAAAAAGGCGGTTGTTGGTAATCTGGCTACTTCTAATGATGATATTTTTATTGTTCAGCAGGGTTCCATGGTTAATGATCATGAGGCGAGCACAAGCAAGGCCAAACCAATGGATCCCAAATATACTCAACCTAAGTGGTGTCCTCCCGATTTAACTAAGACCATGAAAAGGAGATTACAACGCATGAGGAACCATGAGAAGGTAGAGAGCACAAAGAGGAGAGGCAAAGGGACGAATTGTTCAGTGAAATTCGGCCCATGGCACTCACAAAACAAGTGTGGAGGCATAAACAAAAACAAAACACAAATGCTTCTACATTAGCTGCAGCAACACCTTCACCACCAAAAGAGGATGATGTGACCCCTATTACATCGTCCGCACCACCTGAAACATCCCCTTCAATTGAGGAATCTTTAAGCCCAATATACACATTGAGAGATGAAGATTAGATGGTGGATTATGAATCTACACTGGTTCGGGAAGGTATGGATATTAATATGGTATATTACTTATCTGCCGAGTTTCATGCTATAGGTGAAGAAGGGGAGGTAGCCCGGCTGGATTTTGGTCCTAAGAATGCTATCTTCGAGAAACCAAAAGAACCAGTGAAACACTTGAAGCCATTGTACTTCAAAGGTCATATTAATGGATTGCCAGTTGCTAGGATGCTCGTTGATGGTGGTTGATACGTCTCCATCGTATCTATAATTATTGATTGTTTCATGCCAATATTATACAACTTTCACATACTTTTGGCTACTTTTTATATGCTTTATTGGACTAACCTATTGATCTAGTGCCTAGTGCTAGTTCCTTTTTGTTGCATGTTTTTGTTTTTCAGAAAATCCATATCAAACAAAGTCCAAATGCAATAAAAATTTACGAAGAATTATTTCGGAATATTTAGGTGGAACCAACATAAACGGGGGCCCACAGCCCCCAAGATACATCAGGGTGCACCAGGGGGTGCCAGGCGTGCCCAGGTGTCTTGTGCCCACCCCGTAGGGCAGTTGGGGCCCTTCTTCTGGCGCAAGAAAGATAATTTATGGGAAAAAATCGTGTAAAAATTTCAGCGAAATAGGAGTTATAGGTCTCCCGGAATATAAGAAACGGTTTTTGGCCAGATCTGGGGAACACGGAACAGAAGAGAATAGAGAGGGAGATCCAATCTCGGAGAGGGCTCCCGCCCCTCCGCGGCCATGGAGGCCATGGACCAGAGGGGGAACTCTCCTCTCATCTAGAGGGGAGGCTAAGGAAGAAGAAGGAGGGGGCTCCCCCTCCCTCCCGGTGGCGCCGGAGTGCCGCCGGGGTAAGGATTGTGATGACGATCTACATCAATAATCTTGCTACCGTCAACACCAACTTTCTCCTCCTCTATGTAGTGGTGTGACACCCCTTCTCCCCGCTGTAGTCTCTACTTAAACATGGTGCTCAACTCCATATATTATTTCCCAATGATCTATGGTTATTCTATGATGTTTGAGTAGATCCGTTTTGCCCTGTGGGTTCTTCATGATCTTGGTTGGTATGATTGTATATTTTATTTATCGTGTTGTCCTATGGTGCCCTCTGTCTCGCGCAAATGTGAGGGGCCCCCACTGTAGGGTGGTGCAATACGTTCATAATTTGCTTATGGTGGGTTGCGAGAGTGACAAAAGTTTAAACCCGAGTAGGTGGGTTGTTGCGTATGGGATAAAGAGGACTTGATACTTAATGCTATGGTTGGGTTTCATGACCTTAATGATCTTTAGTAGTTGCGGATGCTTGCTAGGGGTCCAATCATAAGTGCATATGATACAAGTAGAGAAAGTATGTTAGCTCATGCCTCTCCCTCATGTAAAATTGCAAGAATGATTATCGGTACTTGTTATCGATTGCCTAGGGACAAATGACTTTACTGTTGACAAAAGCTATCCACTTTTATTACCTTGCAATTTATTCGTAGTTTTATTCTTACAAAGTACTCGTAGTTTTATCCTTGCAAAATAGTTTCATACTTGTTTCCGGTAAAGCAAGTGTTAAGTGTGCGTAGAGTTGTATCGGTGGTCGATAGAACTTGAGGGAATATTTGTTCTACCTTTGGCTCCTCGTTGGGTTTGACACTTATTTATCGTAGAAGGCTACAAACGATCCCCTATACTTGTGGTTTATCAGTGGTGGTGTGGTAAATCTTATGTCCTACTCAGTCTTCAAGAAGTTGGGGTTAGATGATGATGCATTGATGAAGACCAATATGGTACTTAATGGATTTGAGGGTAAAGAAAAGACAAAGGCCAAAGGTGTGATGTGCATGAAACTCACCGTGGGTAGTAAAACTTTGGCCACCACATTCTTCATCGCCGAGGTGCAAGGTAACTATAATGTTATATTAGTTCGCGATTGGGTTCATGCTAACCAATGTGTGCCATCTACCATGCATAAATTCTTAATACAATGGGTCGATGATGAGGTAGAAGTTATTCACGCGGATAATTCGGCTTGTGTTGCTTTGGCCGATGCATCGGTGGATTGGAATCATCCCGATGTTACTTGCTTAATAGGGTGTGACCTCACGGAGTTTGATTTCCTTAGTGCTACAAGGAACGGGTTCATTCCCATCTCTTTAAAGCCGATAGAACTTGAGGGAATATTTGTTCTACCTTTAGCTCCTCGTTGGGTTCGACACTTATTTATTGAAGAAGGCTACAAACGATCCCCTATACTTGTGGGTTATCAGTGGTGGTGTGGTAAATCTTATGTCCTACTCGGTCTTCAAGAAGTTGGGGTTAGATGATGATGCATTGATGAAGACCAATATGGTACTTTATGGATTTGAGGGTAAAGAAAAGACAAAGGCCAAAGGTGTGATGTGCATGAAACTCACCATGGGAAGTAAAACTTTGGCCACCACATTCTTCATCGCCGAGGTGCAAGGTAACTATAATGTTATATTGGGTCGCGATTGGGTTCATGCTAACCAATGTGTGCCATCTACCATGCATCAGTTCTTAATAGAATGGGTCGATGATGAGGTAGAAGTTATTCACGCGGATAATTCGGCTTGTGTTGCTTTGGCCGATGCATCGGTGGATTGGAATCATCCCGATGTTACTTGCTTAACAGCGTGTGACCTCTCAGAGTTTGATTTCCTTAGTGCTACAAGGAGCGGGTTCATTCTCATCTCTTTAAAACCGACTGGTGGTAATGGGTTACAAGGTATGATGTGAACAAAAAGTTAAAATCAATGACCGATATAAAACCCTAAGCAGCAACATGGCTAATATAGAAATTATCGCCCTAAGCACGTATAAATGGCCGATGTAGTGTTGACATCGTCCTTAGACCAACGTATTGCAAGTTAGTTTTCGGCACACAAGTTTTGCCGGAAAATAGGGGGGCATGTGTTGACACCAGATTTTTGCATGGTACAAAACCCTATCAAGATGACATCGGATGGGAAAATTTACAACTGCAAAGTTCTTCGTCTCGTCGAAACGGGTGATTTTGATATAAAATTGGCTTATTCCAAGGTTGTATGCAAAAGTTACAGACAAAACAATATATTGCAACAGTATTTGGCCGGATCATCCGTCCGGAGGCTGGATGAATGACCCAAACGTCCAGACTATCATCTGGGAGGTGAGAGTGACCTTTCCAAAGAGTGCTCCAAGTTATCTCGGGTTGAGCACTGGCGGAGCTATGCCAAATAAACCATGGCGCGTCCAGCCCATCGTCCAGCCCATGAGATTTTTTTGTTTGGTCTACCCAGCTTTGGGCGGCAACTCCTAAACAACGCCCGTTATGCCCATTAATGTGTTAAATGCAAAACCAACGGCGCATTTCCCATTTAGTGTTGCAGGCTCCCGCTAATGTATATTCTGCTAACGGACGCGTGCAGCTACTTTAGCTGGGCTTGGCCCATCTTTTCCCTTTCTGTACACCCAAAAAACTAATGAGCGAGGTGACTGGGATTTGATCTTGTAACTTCATGATAGGTAACGCAATGCACAAACCATTCCACCATCCTATGTTAGTTGCTTCTTCCACATATTCTTCTTAGTTCTTTCCCATTTTTCTATTTTTATTCTTTTTTCATCCTTTTCTTATTCTAATGGTTTTTTCTTCTGCTTTTTATTCCTTGTTCGAACAGGAAAAGAATATCTCCTTCCTCTTTGTTCAATGAACTTTTCAAATACGTCGACATTTTTCCCAAATAGATGAACTTTTTTAAATTTGATGAACTTCTTTTCAAATTCGTGAACATTTTCTTCATATTGATGAACTTTTTTCAAATTCAATGAACCTTTTTCAAATCTGATGAACTTTTTTTCAAATCTGTTGAACTTTTTTCAAATTCAATGAACCTTTTACAAATCTGACGAACTTTTTTTCAAATCCGATGAACTTTTTTCAAATTCAATGAACCTTTTTCAAATCTGATGAACTTCTTTTCAAATCCGATGAACTTTTTCAAAGTTGATGCTTTTTTCTTCAAGTTTGTGAACTTTGCAAAATCGGTGAACTAATTGTCAAACTCAATGAACTTTTTTGTCAAAACCGCTGAACCTTTTTCAATATTGATGATTTCTTTTTCGAAATTGATGAACTTTTTTCACTTTTGCATAAACATTTTTCAGAATCGATGAACTTTCTTTAAGTTTCTGAACTTTTCCTAAAAAGTGATGAAGTTTTTTAAAGTTTGTGAGCCTTTTCTTCTAAAATAATGAACTTTTGTCGCGAAGTCAATGATTTTTTTTTCAATTGCACGTTAAAACAAATCTGAGTTATTAGTAAATTGCGCGGTCACACTTGTTCTTATAGAATGAATGTTACAACTACTCACAAGTCTCCGGTAGTTGTAGTGGTTTGCCTAGCTTGAATAACGATGAGGCGCTCTGAGTTCGAATCCTCGAAACAACGATTTTGAACAAGAGCTCCCACCAATGGGTTCGTGGGGGCTCGAACTTGCAATCTCCTTATATAAACTGGAGTATCCACCTGGGCCACCTATTCTGATTACTTTTACCTTTCTTCATTTTTCTCTTTCTTCTCCTATTTCTTTTTTTATTTTCTTTCCTTTTTCTTTCTTGAACCTTTTCAAAATCCATTATTTTTTCAAATCATTGAATTTTTCTGAAATTGATGATTTTTTTTCCTAAATTTGTGCTTTTTTTCAAAATATGAACTATTTTTTCAAATTGGTGAACTTTTTCGAATTTGAGATTTTTTTCCTAAAAATCTACGAACTTCTTTTTTAAAATGATGAACTTTTTTCTAAAACCGATGAACTTTTTTTGAGAACTAATGAGCTTTATTCAAAATTTATGAACTTTTTTTGAATCAATGAACTTTCTTGAATTTGTGATTTTTTTAAATTAACGATTTCTTCAAAATCGATGAACCGTTTTTTGAATTTTTGATCTTTAAAAAAATAGATGAAGTTTTATCAAAATCATTGAACCTTTTTCAAGTTTGTTAATAGGTTTGTAAATTGAAGAACTTTTTTTTTCTAATTCCTTAATTTTTTTGAACACATGAACTTTTTTCCAATTCGTGTTTTTCAAAATCTTGTTTGTATTTTTTCCAAGAAAATGACATTTTTTCTTCTGAAACGCATGTGCAAGAAATAACATGGCTATGTTTTAAACTCTTCATGTTGTAATCATTCGCTAGCTCCTAGTAGGTCAAGTGGTTAGGCAACATGGACAATATCGAAACGACAAAAGCTGGAATCCTCATAGGAGCAAAAAAATTTGGGAGGTCTTCCACACTACAAATACTTTGCGTGTTCCTGGGCCGGCCACCGTGTGCGGCAGCGGGCGCCAGTTGTGTGAACTTTGTGCGCCTTATAGGAGCACCCGCTTTGGGCTGCAAGCTCTGCCAACGATACATGAGAGAGCATTAATGTTAGTGTTGGAAAAATAAGATTGTTTTGGGTCATCAACTTAATGTCTTGTTGGCCTCATGGGAACCGCATAGACGCACCTAGTGCTATTTGTATGATGTACCATTGTAGTTCATTGTATCATTATAAGGCCTTATATAATGCAAGGTGCGTAGTAAAATAAACCAAGTTTTTCTTAAGCACTACTGCTTATCTCTATTGGAGGGAGGTAACTTTGATTAAACGGAGTGAAGATCCACTTGTTAAAAAAAATATAAAAGGGATGTCTAATTAAGAATCTATCCTCTACAAATAAGTAACATTGCTTAAGAAAAAAATGTTTATTTCTGTTACCATCTTACTAAACACCTTGCATTGTAGAAGACCTTATGACAGTTCCACTTTGAGGTAGTCTTATGATACCCCCACTTTGGGAGGTCTGGTCACAATGAAAATATCACAGAGAGTATCTTGCATGCCAACTATGCATTTTTTCTAAGGTGGCACACAGTTAAACGAGAAAAGAGAGGATTGGGTATCATGTATGATATCATATCATATCAAACGATGTACTAGTATATATGTCATGTATGGCAATAAATTAGATCACTATGATACCAAAGTATAATACTATGCATTGTGTAGGTAATATCATATGGATGATACTAGTATACAGTACTTTTTGTTGTGACCAGCGTGATAAACATTGTGTGCTTAGTCGAGGATGTATCCAAGTTTCCATGAGACTCATTCATGCCTTTGACAAGATTATCACAAAAGGTGTTTATACACGGCCGACCGGCCGAGTTTTGCATCGGTCGCGGACAGGATGTGGGATAAAATCTAATGTAACCGATCACATCATCTCTCTCGCAAGCCTACTCCTCCTTATATCTTATGAATCATCACCCCCCCACGCGCAGCTCCCATGGACACTACTTCCAGCCCTAGGCCATGGCCGCTGCCTCCGGTGCCAAACCATGGTCGCAATCACCCCTAGAAATGACGCTGCTCGGACAAGCACACCCCGTGCCTGATGCTATTGTGAAGTTCATCGGCGCATGGAAACGGTAGAACCACGTGGTTTTAAATCCTCGCTGGTCACCAGGAGATGGCGAGCTACGTCATCGACATCGGAGCATGCATCAGCAACATGTGGTGATGGGGAGATGGAACAATGGATAGACAGAACTACAACCGGTGCCCGGAAAGCTGCCATCATGGACGGCGAGCATGGTGACTGTGAACTGTGAGGACGACGGTGCTGCTCCGAGCAAAATCGGTAATGTCACGGTTTCCTTTACATGGTACAACTGGTGCCACAATTTGCTACAACTAGCATCCCACTCGGCAGCAATGGCTGTCGTGTTTTGCTACATTGCACGACCATCATATTTTTTCTTACAAGCTACAACCGGTGTCATAAATGGTTAGAACCGGTGTCCCATCTGGCTCCGTGTTTTGCTACATCGCACGACAGTCATATTTTTTTGCTAAAATCATATTCATGTATCCTCCTTCAACAAGCATCAGAAATTGCTACACTTGGCAGCGCGACAAGCTGCAACCGGCTGCTCAGCGAGCTGTGATGGCTCAGCCACGAGATGTTTTTTGCTGGAACCAATGGGCGACGCTCGAATTTTATGGATAGGGGCGAGCGAGATGTTGCAAGCATGAGGTGCGGCCGAGGAGCTCCAACACCGGGGATGAGCAGCGGCAAACACGATGGTGAGTTGCGACCGTCGCCATCGGAGCTACAATGGTTGCCACAAGAGTCGTAACTGTAGGGTGGAGTTGTTGCACGGGCGAAGCCGGTGACGAGGATGGCCGGCGAGGGCTACGACTGGCGACTAGGACGTCTGGCGACCAGAGATGAGGACGGCTGGCGAGGGGTGGCATCGGGAGAACTTGTGTAGCCAATGACACGAAAGGGATGAGGAGATGTAGGGGATTCTTTTGTACGCATGCACTTACGAAGACAACGGGGCATCAGATCATACCCATCCACCAAATAAGATGGCTGCGGGCCGACCGGCTCAAATTTGGACCAGTCGACCAGCGCCTATCACCCCCTATCACAAAGACGTTGGCCAACCGAGATTAGCTCCTTTCATGCAAACCATTATTTTTCAGGGCTGGAGTGCTCTCATGTATGAAGTCTAGAACTATTCTCGATATCTACATGAAGCACTGGCAGAATGGTTTGAATGTCCTATCAAGAATTTTCAACGGGGTCTATCCATTGGTGCACGTGTGTTTATGTATTTAAACACATGAAAGTTGACAGGCACACGTCACGTCAAACGTCATGCATGAATTAGGGGCGTCTTGAGGGATGCACATATGGATACATATGCCCTATGAGGCTGCTTGTAATGGGAAGTATCATATACTAGTATCATGCATATGATACTAGTGTATGATACTACCACCCTAATGCACAACACTCCTTTCATTTATATATAGGGTTTAATGCGTTTTTTGAGACTACTTTTGACTATTGATAAGATTAATAGTATATGAGATGTATCATGTGAAAATTATATCATTTGAAGCTCCTTTCACGTACGAATGTGATGGTATACTTTGTGTAACTTGCATGTTATATATTATTGCTCTAACATGTGGTCAAAGTTAGGCTCAAAAAATGCATTAGGCCCTATATAGATGGATAGAGGGAGTATCATATATTAGTATCATGTAGTAATTTATTTATTGCTATGCATGACACATAGTAGCATAGCATTTATTATGATACGCTATCATGATATGATAGTCAACCCTCTCTTTCTTCATTTAATTTTATGGCACCTCATCAAAATTGCCTAGTTGGCATGCATGATACTAATTATGATACTCCCATTACAACTAGCCTAACCAAAAATAGCTTGAGGCATATATATTAATTTTGTCTTCCTACTAGTGGGACTCATTAAATAATAGAAAGTAGACTCTTGCTACACATGCATCCCTACTCTCCACTTCAACTTTTTCAGCTTTTGCACCTATTTTTCCTGACATCCGATCTTACATGGTGTATGGGGCATCACCCTGGGGCTATGCATTGGTCATGCCCTAATCAATTGAATCAACATGTCAGATGATGTTGCGAGAAGATAAGTACAGTAGACCAGGAAGACCACATCGTCGACGGAGTTAAGGGCATCTCCAACGGCAACCTGCAAATTCCCATTGTATCCATCCGCGGACAGGGGGGCCAGTCCACGGACACAGATGCTGGAGGACTCCATCCAACCATAGCTGCATACATTTTAATCCACATTTAAATGAGCCGAGCGAGATTCATGCAAACCAGCTGATATTCATCAAACTTTAGATAGAAAATAGCACAAATCATCCATACATAGCATGCAGATTAAGTCTACTACAACAATGTCTTAAATTCGACTAGATCCCAGATGTCCAACAAGTTTTCATCAATGGATCATGTCTTTCCACACATATTCCCAATTCAGCTCCATCCAACAGTGTGTGCATGTAAATGGCCGTCCATCTATCCTATGGTACACCACGACAACACATGCAGGCTACATATAATGTGTAGACCAACATCGAGCGAATGAATCAATCAACAAGTTGAGCAAGAGGAAGCAAAACATAAGATCTCATCCTCTGTCGTGTGCAATGGCCACCTTGCCTCGAGCTGACGAACCACATCACAAAACTTGGTGACGCTGATCTGGATAGTGTGCCAGAGATACGAGAACGACCTCACGTTGCAGAGTTGAATGATGTACATGTCGTAGGGCGTAATGTGCTTTCGTGGGTGAAACATTTTGTGCACTTGCTCCTAGAAGGCCTTCCCTTTGCTCCTGCCTATAAAATCTGCGGATACGGCTAACCACGCAATGCACAACTACTCATCCTCCATGGTTGAGTAGCTCACCAACCTTAGTAATTTAAAAAATGACATTGCATTTGAAAATAAGCTCAATGGCATTTGACCGAACACCTGCCGGGTGTGGTGTCCGCCATGAAGGTCTTTGACAGGTGGGCAGAGTGTACTTGCGTACAAACGGCTTCAGGGTGAACAACTCTGTCGTAAAGGTGAGCGGGCGTGTCGGTGCTGGTTGAAGATGTCCAACAATGCCCCTGTGGCGACCGAAGACGTACATCAGCGATGGAAGAGGTGGAGGGTGCGAATGCAAAGCTAGGAGGAGTGGAGTGGTAGGAAATGGGACCGGGAGGGGGGATTGGGTGGGTCTGGGGTGTGGGAGTCCTACATTTTGGGTCCGAACTGCCGCAACCCCCCCCCCCCCACTTTGTCTTCAATTTACGGGAGAAAACGCGTCTGGACCGCCCCGTGGACCGTTATATGCCCGCGCTGGATGGCTTCTGCGGTCTGCACAACACGGTCCGGACGAATGTGGGCGGTTTGTAGGTCCGTCTTAGAGATGCCATAATAGCACTTATGATACAAGAAATTATACCGATGAGAACAAAATGATACAAAAACTAAAAGACCCCCAAAATGGTCCAAAAACTTACCTAATGGCACACTTTCATACATTTACCGTCAACTCTACCAGCACACCATATGCTGCCATTAGCTGTTCGTGTCTGGTCCAGCAAAGTGGTAGCGGGCCGATGGGGGCCTCACATGTCAGTGGGACGGAAAAGTAAACTGATATGTAAATATACTCTGGGCACGGGGGGTTCGAACCAGAGAGTGGGATGGATAAAGAAATCAATACTAAAAGAACACTGGACAATTTTTAGACGATGTAACACATCAAGCCATTCATGTGTAGAGCAAAACTAAAAAACACCGTTCAACCCAACATTCCCCAACGTTCATCCATGCTATTGTCGCCCACATAGTAGTTTTGTACATAAAAAATCCAGGGTGCGGAGGGTTCGAACGAGAGACCTGCTGGTGGCCGCTTTCTCATGCGACCACCTAACCTACAATTTCTTGTTGTCCATTATGGAGGAACATATCTTTTATATTAAATAGATAGGAGTGACCACCTAACCTACAATCGCTATTATGGAGAAAGATTTATCTTATATTAAATAGTAGATAGGAGCGGTCGTGCTTTGCACCCGTTCATGAACATCCCAAACGTACGTGATCACACATGCATGTACCAATGGATGGGGATCGAGATGGGGTCATATCATCAGATGGCCTTGCTCTTTCAAACTGCAACCACCTCCATTCATTGGAGAGAAGAGAACGAAGATGAAATGAGGGAGATCTAGGGTTGGGGTTTTCTATTTTACCGGGGGTGAGCGAGTCAGAGGCGAGTGAAAAATGTTGTGAGGCTCTTGGGGCACGTGAGCGAGTGATTGGCTTCGTGCATGACTTTCTAGTGAACACAAGTGAAAACATAATCTTGGAGAATACATTAGGAACCTGGTTGTCAATATCCCTCCGCATCTTTTCTGGCCAAATATTCTAAAATTGTCTATCTCATGAGACCCAAACGCGCCATCAAGAAGAACCACCTACACTAGATATTACCTAGGACATGTTTAGCATGAAAACAGGTGCTTCCATACCCCCTAAAATCATGCAACAGGTGTTCCCATCCATCCAATTAATCAATTGATTTCTTAGATTAATTAGGGCATAATAGTCTTATCCCAGAAAAAATCACACCGTCATGCCTGACTTACCGTCGCATCATACTCGCTGGTTCCCGTGGTCCGTTGGCCGACTCTGCACCCATCTAGGCCGACGTTGTGCCAGGCTACAGTTGGTTGGTGATTCAGCCTTTTTTAACATGTAAATTGTCTATATACTTCTTCTTTGAAGTGAGGGGTAATTAAGTTTTAATGTAGACTATACATCTGTCTCAAGAACTGTAATTTTTAGAGGAATGTACCGAAGGATATCTCAGCCATGAAGATGAAAAGTACTAAGAATGGCAAATTGACATCATCAGTGAGTTAAAATAGGGTTGAGGTTTCCTATTTGATTTGGCGGCGAGCCTATCAGCGTATGTGCTCGGGTGGCTGGCTTCTTACTTCACTTTGTGGCAGACTGGCATAAACGAAATATTAGAATAATTTGTGAATCTAGTTGCCCGTCGTATCCCTACACACTCCTACTCACCAATCATTCTAAAATTGTATATCCAGTTAACTAAATGTGTCATCGAAACAAACCACCTCAAGTAGACCTTACCTACAACTTGTTTACCGTGAAAAGTACTAAAAATGACAACTTTACATCATCGGTGTGTTAAAATTGCATATGTTAACCATTGTTCTTAAACAATTCAGAATATTGAATCGTCAACATGCTCATGAGTCCTAAATGAAATTACTAAATCAAATGAAATGACCAAATCAATCAAAAGTGACATTACAAAATTCATTGACAAAATAAATCTCAAACAAGAGTTCGCTCCGAAATAAGCATGGTAAGATGTTTTCATCCAATGCAGGTTTCTAGAGACCATATTAAACTTGTGAACCATACCAATGTTCCTTAATTATTGTAAGCTACTGGTTCCTTAATTATTGGCAAGTCCATCACCAAAAAACTACTTTTTATTAAGTTCTCATGAGCTAACAAATCTTAAGTTCTCTTTGAGCCTAGGGTAGGCATCATCATGCATCCTGGGTACCTGGCATAACTTCCATCTATAGGCATTGCTACGCTTGAATTGGATTTGCTAGAGACATTGGAGGCTGAAGCTGTAGCAATGTCATGGTTTTCACTCCTCTTATTCTCTTGGGTTAATAGAATTGAGCTGCAGGCGGTCTTTGGTTTTGAACAACTACATTTTCAAAGCTTCACAGTCATCATCATTATTATTACCTTCAGGTGATCTTGCTTGGAACTTATCCTTATGCATGGCCATAAGATTCTTCGTAGAAGTCACAACAAGAGCTTCATTGGAAGAATGATCATGTTCTTGAGGAATAGTGTCGCCTTCTGAGAGGTGGGCATCTATAACCATTTCATCAATGAAAGGCAGTGCAACATTCAGGTCAATGAGATTCCTCGCATTGGTGTCATCCTTGTTCTAGAATTGCATTTCCATGTTAGCAACACCCTTACTCGTGGGTGTGCTAGCTGTGCCCATGTGCATAGTGCATGAGAGTTGAGAATCTCTATCGATGGCTGCATTAATAGGGAAACCAAGAATTCTTGTATTACCTTCTGAATTAACCATGGAACCAGGCAAAATCTGGTGTTGCCCAGCTACATAATTTAATGGCACTTGTGACTTCTTCGCGGAGATTTCCTTTCTCATGTTTAGCAACTTATTTTTCACCCATGAGATTTCCATTGGGGTACCATCTCTTGCTTGTTCCAGAGTGGCAGCTGCATCTTGAGGACCATTGCCCAGATTCATGTCCTTTGGACAATTATAGAATTGGGATTGCTTTTGATATTGAGCCTCTCCTAGTTGTGTAATATTTGGTGTTGGAAGGCGACAATACTCTCGTAATGTTGGAAGGCAACCATTCTGACCATTAGGCACTTCAATGCCACCATAATACCTCCTAGTTGTGTAATCTTTGTTATTGCTTTTCCATAAAGATTTGAATGCAGCACTGGAGCTAGACGCTGCAAATGTTTGTGGATTGTGGATGCCATAGATGGAGTGATCATGTGCGGTAGAGGAATCAACACCATTTTTCTCGTGTGTGAAGAATTCCATGCCATTATTGCTTCTATCTGTAAAAGGAAAAAGTTCTACACTTAGTGTGCATTGATGCTTACATACAGCTATAACAATTGAATTTTTTTTAAGAAAAGATTACCATATTTTGTGTGGATGTATGGATTGTTATGCCTTGCTTCCTCATTTGCAACAAAGAAGTTTGAATCAATGGCTGCACCCACATGCTTTCCTCTAAAGGTATCTTTTAAGCTTAGGATGTCCATGTTCACTCCTAGCGATGAATAACATTGGTTTTGCGAACTAGAGGCACCCACACTTGGGAAGTCTTCTATTTTCATAATACTTGATGACCCTGCCACTTTTCTATTGAAAACATTTACTGTTGAGACACCTGATTGTTCTAAACCACTAACACAGTTCTTGCTCATGTGTGAGGAGGGCTCAATTTCAAGCTTCACATTTGGGAGGTTGAGGTTCACTCCCGCGGATGAATAGACCTGGTTCTGAGAAGTAGAACATCCCACACTTGGGAAGTTTGTTGTTCCCATATTACTATTTGGCCCTACAATTTTTTTGTTCAAATCATTCGTTGTTGATACATATGATGGTTGTGAACCACTCATCCACTTCTTATTCATGGTTGAGGAACCGTCAATGTTAAGATTCACATTTTTACCAAGAATTGAACCATCATTTCTTGGCAAACTATTTGCAGACTTCTCCAATAGTATGACCACATCATCATCACAATTATCAACATGTGCACCAGTTGGAACCTGAAGGTTCTTCACATTTATACCAAGAATTGAACCATTATTTCCTGGCAAGCTATTTGCAGGCTTCTCTGACAGAATTACCACATCGTGATTAGTATCATCTGCATGTGCATCATCTCGAACCTGAAGGTCCTTCACATTTGTACCAAGAATCGAACCACTAGTTATTGTTGAACTCTTCGCAGGCTTCTCCAATAGTATCACCACATCATCATGTGTATCAGCTGGCAACAGAAGATCCTTCACATTTGTACCAGGAGTGGAGACTGTATTTCTTGTTGAACTATTTTCAGGCTTCTCCGATAGTATCACCACATCATCATCAAAAGCATTAGCATGTGCATCATTTGGAACCTGAGAGGCTAGCTTTTCTTGTGTGGACCTACTATTGCTATGCCTCATAGACACTCCATTTGAACTACACTCTATATATTTTCCCTTCATTATTTTTTAGATGGTTTCTTCATATCATGTCCAGCAGGAGGCTCAACTTTACGGATTGTTATTATACCCCCAGACGGTGATGAATACATTTTTTCTTGAAAATGTTCGCTTAATCCACCTCTTTGGCATTCTAATTCCATTAGGTTCTTCTAGACATTTTACAAACGATGAAGTTCTGAGACCTATAAATATACCAAAACTTTATAAGAAATGAGAAACAACTACATCTATGGAAAAGTATAAGAAAAAATATGTCATTTACATATCTAAGCAATGTTTTGTTTCTCCATAGACTACTGAATGCACATAGTAAAATCACAACCTACCTGTTCCTGGAATGTAGCTTCTTGTGCAAGTATTGTCCGCTTTATTGTATCATTGTCAAGATATGCAAATCCATTTGTGGGTTTTATTGTGAATATGTTACTAAGATGCTCGCTCGGCTTGTTCTCCATGTCTTATGATAACGAGTTGCCTTTCAAGTTTACACTGGAATCTGTAATGGCCAATTATCCTGAAAGATAGATCGTGCCTTCAACTTCTGTTCTCAGTGCTAATAAATATGCACAAATAAATGATGGGTTGTTAAAGTATCATCAAATATATATAGAAAAAATAAATACATTAACTTGGTATCGTTTCCATTTTGTGATTGATTATGATATGTTCTCATTCAAAGCATTAAAATTGTTTTATTTGTGGATTTGGAAGTTCTCATGCCTGTTTGAATTGCATACTCATACAAAACCTTGGTGATTAAGGCTTTAGAACCCATCCAACCATGACTTAGTACCACAGAAAATATTGCATTACTTGGTAGACACTTGGATATAAAACAAGAAAGGATATTGCATACTTACAAAGATCCCGAAGTGAAGCAATGGTGTATATAGAGTTTTCTCCAGCCGATTCCTTTGCCAGCAAGAAAATGGATGTTGTCTGCTGGCTATCTAAAGCAGACGAATGGTAAGCTTGTGTCAGCATTAGACCTCAAATTTGGCATTTGTGGAAAGTATGAATGCATGCATAACAGTGAAGATGCAAAAAAAGAAAAAAGGTAGACAATATCAAGACCTCTAACAAAACTTGATGGGAGAATTGTTCGAAAAATGTAAAAATAACAAAACTTTACATAGGAATTCCATGAATCTTCACCGCCATAGACAAACTAACATGAGTTATAAAGACATAAGAAGAGGGGACAAGGAAGGACCAACAAGCGAGAAAAAAATAGAACAATCTCACCGCGCCCCCAATCCTTTCTACTGAGGGTGTACCAAAAGAGCATAAGAAAAAATAGATGGTAAAGAATGGATTTCCCATACACAAAGTCAAGCATAACAACACAAAAATTAGGAGGGGGAAACTTACAAGAACAAAGTCTCTGATCTCATTCCCTAAAACATGGCCAACGACAATAACACTGTAAAGAGGTCAAGAACACAAGAGAACTTGTTGTCTCACCTTATCATTAGGAGAAGCCCATGGTACTAATGAAATTTGTCTAGCCTTTTGTAGATAAGATTGAGGTTTTCCGTCATTTATTAGGAGCTATTTTTGAAGATTGGATTATGATTCAATGGGAAGTAGTCGACATGCACACTTAAGATTTCAAAGCATTTACTTCTAGTAATATGTAGTGTATTCTTTAATGATACATTATGTCATTTTGGTGCAGGATTTTGAGCACATTAAATTATGTAATCAATCGATCGCTTTTATTTTGAAGGAATTTTCTCCCCCGGGTGGTTGGTATGACACGCGTGACACCCCTACGCACCACAAGGCGCTTGCTCGCTTTGTGCCAGGTCTGACTAAATGAGCTGTCCACCTACAAGGCCAACCAACAGGGCAACAACTCACACGCATAACAAAGAAATTACTCACTTCACTTATTTTATTTGTAAACTATAAATTATTATACTACTATTCCTAATAAAAATTTCCAATCAAGGGTTTATCTCTAAAAATTTCTTGTTGGGACTCAATTTCCATCTACACTTATTGCACACCAAGAATAAAATGTCAAGTTCAAATGTATGGCTCGACGAGGAGGCCCTCTGCACCGTCTGTTTCACGTTGGCCACACACGACTGTGTCCCTAGGGCTCTCCACACCGTCGGATATGGTCGGACGACGCGCACTCGGGCGGCCTACCTCGTGGTCCATGACGGGTGGACTGTGAGTGCGGTCGAAGCCACCGACCTGTGGTGATTTCGGTCACGCCCGCGTGTGCTACCCAGTGTGGTGCCCCACTCACGATGGGGAGGCCGGGTCAACCTATCCACGTCGCACAGCCCTAGCTATGGTTATTCACTTGCGCGAGGCAGTTCGACACATGCACACGCCTCATCCTTCACCCGGGCATTACCTGCCCAGACTCTTTCCTTCACGCTTCCTAGCCAGTAGCGTGTTTTCCTTTTCTCGTTTATTGTACGTTGATGGGGCTATCTGGTTGGCGGCTGCTACCATAAGCTCCCTTCGGGCCTCTTTCACTCGCATGAGCTTGGCACACACGAGTGCTCGTCTAGGTTTATACCATGTTCGGTGTTGATGTCTGTGGTTGTAAGGGGCTTGGTTGGTCGGGTTTGTTTGCGTACTCGTGACCCGATCTTTGTTTTCTGGGACGTACGGGTTTGCTCTTCACTGCATCTCTCTCTGGCGATTTTGCTGCCCCTGGGATCGGGTGTTTCTGGTCCTGTCGGTCAGTGGCTCGTTTGTGCTCTTTTGGGTGTTGTTTTGTTGTTGTCTCTTTAAGTCGATTTATACTGTGCTTGGGGTGGTGTCCAACATGCTTCCTCCCCTTCTTATTCCTGCCGCCTTCTATTTGTGTTCACCGTCTTGCATTGCACCCCACACGCTGCACGTCATGGGGGCTTATTGCACGAGCGAGTACTGCACGATGGTAAATCAGGCATGTGATACGTCTCAAACATATCTATAATTAAATGAGAAAAGAGAGGTTTGGGTATCATGGTATGATGTCATGTCATATAAAACGATGTACTAGTATATATGTCATGTATGACAATAAATTAGATCACTATGATACCAAAGTATAATACTATGCATTGTGTAGGTAATATCATATGGATGATACTAGTACACATTACTTTTTGTTGTCACCAGCGTGATAAACATTGTGTGCTTACCTAAGACAGGGGTGTCGAGGATGTATCTGAGTTTCCATGACACTCATTCATGCTTTTTCCAAGATTATCACAAAGGGTGTTTATACACGGCCGACCGGCCGAGTTTTGCATGATCGCGGGCACGATGTGGCACCAAATATGATGCAACTGATCACATCATCTCTCGCGCAAGCCTACTCCTCCTTATCTCTTATGAATCATCGCCACCCCCC
>NC_041388.1:72490647-72494070 GCF_002162155.2 Triticum dicoccoides
CTAGGTCATGGCCGCTGCCTTTGGTGCCAAACCATGGTCGCAATCACCCCTAGAAATGACGCTGCTCGGATAAGCACACCCTGTGCCTGATGCTGTTGCGAAGTTCATCGGTGCTAGGAAACGGCAGAACCACGTGGTTTTGAATCCTTGTTGGTCACCGGGAGATGGCGAGCTACGCCATTAACATCGGATCATGCATCAGCAACAGGATGGTGATGCGGAGCTGGAATAATGGATAGACGGATCTACAACTGGTGCCAGGAAAGCTGCCATCATGTATGGTGAGCATGGTGACTGCGAACTGCGAGGACGACGACGCTGCTCCGAGCAACATCGCAAATGTCATGGTTTCCTTTACATGGTACAACTGGTGTCACAATTTTCTACAACTAGCATCCCACTCGGCAGCAATGGCTATCGTGTTTTGCTACATCGCATGACCATCATATTTTTTCTTACATGCTACAACCGGTGTCAAAAATGGTTACAACCGGTGTCCCATCTGGCTCCGTGTTTTGCTACATCGCACGACAGTCATAATTTTTTGCTACAGTCAGAGTCATGTATCCTGCTTCAACTAGCATCAGAAATTGCTACACTTGGCAGCACGACAAGCTGCAACTGGCTGCTCGGCGAGCTGCGATGGCCCAACCACGAGACGTTTTTTGTTGGAACGGACGGGTGACACTCGAATTTGCTGGATAGGGGCGAGCGAGATGTTGCAAGTGTGAGGTGCGCCCAACGAGCTCCAACATCAGGGATGAGTGGAGGCGAACACGATGGTGAGCTGCGACTGTCGCCATTGGAGCTACAACGGTTGCCACAGGAGTCGCAACCGCAGGGTGCAGTTGTTGCATGGGCGAAGCCGATGACAAGGACGGCCGGCGAGGGCTACGACTGGCGGCTAGGAGGGCCGGCGACCAAAGATGAGGACGGCTGACGAGGGGCGGCAACGGGAGAACTTTTGGGCCAATGACACGAAAGGGACGACGAGATGCAGGGGATTCTTTTGTACGCGTGCACTTATGAAGACAACGGGGCATCAGATGGTACCCATGCACCAAATAAGATGGCTGCGGGCCGACCGGCTCAAATTTGGACCAGTCGACCGGCGCCTATCACCCCCTATCACAAAGATGTTGACCAACCGAGATTAGCTCGTTTCATGCATACCATTATTTTTCATGGCCGGAGTGCTCTTGTGTATGAAGTCTAGAAATATTCTCGATATCTACATGAAGCACTGGCAGAATGGTTTGGCTGTCCTATCAACAATTTCCAACGGGGTCTATCAATTGGTGCACATGTGTTTATGTATTTAAACACATGAAAGTTGACAGGCACACGTCACGTCAAACGTCATGCATGAATTATTGGCAGCTTAGGGGATGCACATATGGATACATATGTCCTATGAGGCTGGTTGTAATGGGAAGTATCATATACTAGTATCATACATATGATACTGATGTATGATACTACCACCCTAATGCATAGTACTCCCTTCATTTATATATATAGGTTTAATGTGTTTTTCGAGATTAATTTTGACTATTGATAAGATTAATAGTATATGAGATGTATCATGTGAAAATTATATCATTTGAAGCTCCTTTCACGTACGAATTTGATGGTATGCTTTGTGTAACTTGCATGTTATATATTATTGCTCTAACATGTGGTCAAAGTTAGGCTCAAAAAATGCATTAGGCCCTATATAGATGGATAGAGGGAGTATCATATATTAGTATCATGTAGTACTTTATTTATTGCTATGCATGCCACATAGTAGCATAGCATTTATTATGATAGAGTATCATGATATGATACTCAACCCTCTCTTTCTTCATTTAATTTTATGGCACCTCATCAAAATTGCCTAGTTGGCATGCATGACACTAACTATGATATTCCCATTACAACTAGCCTAACCAAAAATAGCTTGAGGCACATATATATATATATATATATATATATATATATATATATATATATATATATATATTAATTTTGTCTTCCTACTAGTGGGCCTCATTAAATAATAGAAAGTAGACTCTTGCTACACATGCATCCCTACTCTCCACTTCAACTTTTTCAGCTTTTTGCACTGGAGCACATTTTTCTCTCCAAGCACCCGCCTCTTGCAGAGGATCCTGCTGCTCCATCCGAACCTATTCTTTCTGACATCCAATCTTACATGACGTATGGGCCATCACCCTGGGGCTATGCATTGGTCATGCCCCAATCAATTGAATCAACCTGTCGGACACTGCTGCGTGAAGATAAGTACAGTAGACCAGGAAGACCACATCATCGACGTAGTTAAGGGCATCTCCGACGGCAACCCGCAAATTCCCCCCATATCCATCTGCGGACAGGGGGCCAGTCCACGTACACAGATGCGGGAGGACTCTGTCCAACCGTAGCCGTATACATTTTAACCCACATTTAAATGAGCCGGAAGAGATTCATGCAAACCAGCTGATATTCATCAAACTTCAGATAGAAAATAGCATAAATCATCCATACATGGCATGCATATTAAGTCTAGTACACCAATGTATTAAATTCGACTAGATCTCGGCTGTCCAACAAGTTTTCATCAATGGATCATGTCGTTCCACACATATTCCCCATTCAGCTCCATCCAACAGTGTGTGCATGTAAATGCCCTTCCATCTATCCTATGGTACACCATGACAGCACATGCAGGCTACATATAATCTGTAGACCAACATTGAGCGAATGAATCAATCAACAAGTTGAGCAAAAGGAAGCAAAACATAAGATCTCATCCTCTGCCATGTGCAATGGCCACCTTGCCTCGAGCTGACGAACCACGTCACAAAACTTGGTGACGCTGATCTAGATAGTGTGCTAGAGATACGACAACGACCTCATGTTGCAGAGTTGAATGATATACATGTCGTAGGGCGTAATGTGCTTTCGTGGGTGAAACATTTTGTGCACTTGCTCCCAGAAGGCCTCCCCTTTGCTCCTGCCTATGAAATCTGCGGATATGACTAACCACGCAATGCACAACTACTCATCCTCCATGGTTGAGTAGCTCACCATCCTTCGTACTTAAAAAAATGACATTACATTTGAAAATAAGCTCAATGGCATTTGACCGAATAGCTGCTGGGTGTGGTGGCCGCCATGAAGGTCTTTGACAGGTGGGCGGAGTGTATTTGGGTACAAATGGCTTCAGGGTTAACAACTCTGTTGTAAAGGCGAGCGGGCGTGTCCGTGCTGGTTGCAGATGTCCGACTATGCCCCTATGGTGACCGGAGACGTACATCAGTGGTGGAAGAGGTGGAGGGTGCGAATGCAAAGCAAGGAGGAGTGGAGTGATAGGAAATGGGGCCGGGAGGGGGGATTGGGTGGGCCTGGGGAGTGGGAGTCCTATGTTTTGGGTCCGAA
>NC_041388.1:72494319-72519633 GCF_002162155.2 Triticum dicoccoides
GTGGACGGTTACAGGCTCGTACTGGATGGCTTCTGCGGTCCGCATGGCATGGTCCAGACAAATGTGGGCGGTTTGTAGGTCCATCTTAGAGATGCCATAATAGCAGTTATGATACAAGAAATTGTACCGATCCGAACAAAATGATACAAGAACTAAAAGACCCCCAAAATGGTCCAAAAACTTACCTAATGGCACACTTTCATACATTTTCCGTCAACTCTACCAGCACACCCTATGCTGCCATTAGTTATTCGTGTCTGGTCCAACAAAGTGGTAGCAGGCCGATATGGGCCTCACATGTCAGTGGGATGGAGAAAGAAATTGATATGTAAATATACTCTGGGCGCGGGTGGTTCAAACCAGAGAATGGGATGGAGAAATAAATCAATACATAAAAGAACATTGGACAATTTTTATATGACATAAGACATCAAGCCATTCATGTGTAGAGCAAAACTAAAAAACACCGTTCAACCCAACATTCCCTGGCGTTCATCCAGGCTATTGTCGCCCACATAGTAGTTTTGTACATAAAAACAATCCAGGGTGCAGCGGGTTAGAACGAGAGACCTGCTGGTGGCCATTTTCTCATGCGACCACCTAACCTACAATCTCTTGTTGTCCATTATGGAAGAATATTTCTTTTATATTAAATAGATAGGAGCGACCACCTAACCTACAATCGCTTTTATGGAGAAAGATTTATCTTATATTAAATAGTAGATAGGAGCGATCGTTCTCGCACCCATTCATGACCGTCCCAATCGTACGTGATCACGTGCATGTACCAATGGATGGGGATCGAGATGGGGTCATATCATCAGATGGCCTTGCTCTTTCAAACTACAACTGCCTCCATTCATAGGAGAGAAGAGAACGAAGATGAAATGAGGTAGATCTAGGGTTGGGGTTTTCTATTTTACCGGGGGTGTGCGAGTGAGAGGCGAGTGAAAATGGTGTGAGGCTCTAGAGGCACGTGAGCGAGTGATTGGCTTCGTGCATGACTTTCTAGCGGACAAGTGAAAACAAAATCTTGGAGAATACATTGGGAACCTGGTTGCCAAATATTCTAAAATTGGCTATCCCATGAGACCCAAACGCGCCATCAAGAAGAACCACCTACAACAGATATTACCTATGACATGTTTAGGATGAAAAGAGGTGCTTCCATACCCCCCCCTAAAATCATGCAAGGGGTGTTCCCATCCATCCAATAAATCAATTGATTTGTTAGATTAATTAGGGAATAATATTCTTATCCCATAAAATATCACACAGTCATGCCTGACTTACCGTCGGATCATACTCGCTGGTTCTCGTGGTCCGTTGGCCGACTATCCATCTATGAATATGTTGAGGAGGCTTAGGAGTCCTTGAGCCAAGAACAACAAACTCTTGAACATGCACAACCTTGCCAAGCTCCTCACAACATCCATTTTCTATAGCAGAGTATTACACATGAATTTAGTTGTCAAGTTAATACTTGCTTTGATCGATGATCTCTCTATTTTCCTAATTGATCATAACTCTTCAGTCTCAATTAAGATGCGAAGATTATAGACTTAAATTTGAACAAGAACGCGATCTTGGGCACAACGCCGATGAAATAAACTGACGGATCGATAGATGAGTTTGAACTGGCTACTGATCCAGACCATGCTATGTTGTTCGATGACGTGCACTAGTAGGTTGTGGCATTCACTCCTAGCACGCCCAACAATTGGACAATGACCACCACAGTCGGATTTCTAGGACGTTATGCCAAGCTACAGTTGATTGGGGATTCAACCTTTTTTTAACATGTAAATTGTCTATATACTTCTTCTTTGAAGTGAGAGGTAAGTTTTAATGTAGACTATAGATCTGTCTCAAGAATTGTAATTTTTTTAGAGGAATGTACCGAAGGATATCTCAGCCATGAAGATGAAAAGTACTAAGAATGGCAACTTGACATCATCAGTGAGTTAAAATAGGGTTGAGGTTTCCTATTTGATTTAGCGGCGAGCCTATCAGGGTACGTGCTCAGGTGGCTGGCTTCTTACTTCACTTTTTGGCAGATTGGCATAAACGAAATATTAGGGAATAATTTGTGAATCCGGTTGCCCGTCGTATCCATACACACTCCTTCTCACCAATCATTCTAAAATTGTATATCCAATGAACTAAATGTGTCATCAAAACAAACCACCTCAAGTAGACCTTACCTACAACTTGTTTACCGTGAAAAGTACTAAAAATGACAACTTGACATCATCGATGTGTTAAAATAGCATATGTTAACCATTGTTCTTAAACAATTCAGAACATTGAATCATCAACATGCTCACGAGTCCTAAATGAAATTACTAAATCAAATGAAATGACAAAATCAATCAAAAGTGACATTACAACATTCATTGACAAAATAAATCTCAAACAAGTGTTTGCTCTGAAATAAGCATGGTAAGATGTTTTCATCCAATGCAGGTTTCTAGAGACCATATTAAACTTGTGAACCATATCGATGTTCCTTAATTATTGTAAGCTACTAGTTCCTTAATTATTGGCAAGTCCATCACCAAAAAACTACTTTTTATTAAGTTCTCATGAGCTAACAAATCTTAAGTTCTCTTTGAGCCTACGGTAGGCATCATCATGCATCCTGGGTACCTGGCATAACTTCCATCTATAGGCATTGCTACGCTTGAATTGGATTTGCTAGAGACATTGGAGGCTGAAGCTGTAGCAATGTCATGGTTTTCGCTCCTCTTATTCGCTTGGGTTAATAGAATTGAGCTGTAGGCGGTCTTTGGTTTTGAACAACTACATTTTCAAAGCTTCACAGTCATCATCATTATTATTACCTTCAGGTGATCTTGCTTGGGACTTATCATTATGCATGGCCATAAGATTCTTCGTAGAAGTCACAATAAGAGCTTCATTGGAAGAATGATCATGTTCTTGAGGAACAGTGTCGCCTTCTGAGAGGCGGGCATCTATATCCATTTCATCAATGAAAGGCAGTGCAAAATTCAGGTCAATGAGATTCCTGGCATTGGTGTCATCCTTGTTCTGGAATTGCATTTCCATGTTAGCGACACCCTTACTCATGGGTGTGCTATCTGTGCCCATGTGCATAGTGCATGAGAGTTGAGAATCTCTATCGATGGCTGCATTAATAGGGAAACCAAGAATTCTTATATTACCTTCTGAATTAACCATGGAACCAGGAAAAATCTGGTGTTGCCCAGCTGCATAATTTGATGGCACTTGTGACTTCTTCACAGAGATTTCCTTTCTGATGTTTAGCAACTTCTTTTTCACCCACGAGATTTCCATTGGGGTACCATCTCTTGCTTGTTCCAGAGTGGCAGCTGCATCTTGAGGACCATTGCCCAGATTCATGTCCTTTGGACAATTAGAGAATTGGGATTGCTTTTGATATTGAGCCTCTCCTAGTTGTGTAATCTTTAGTGTTGGAAGGCGACAATACTCTTGTAATGTTGGAAGGCGACCATTTTGACCATTAGGCACTTCAATGCCACCATAATACCTCCTAGTTGTGTAATCTTTGGTATTGCTTTTGCATAAAGATTTGAATGCAGCACTGGAGCTAGACGTTGCAAATGTTTGTGGATTGTTGATGCCATAGCTGGGGTGATGTTGTGCGGTAGAGGAATCAACACCATTTTTCTCGTGTGTGAAGCATTCCATGCCATTATTGCTTCTATCTGTAAAAGGAAAAAGTTCTACACTTAGTGTGCATTGATGCTTACATACAACTATAACAATTGAAATTTTTTTAAGAAAAGATTACCATATTTTGTGTGGATGTATGGATTGTTATGCCTTGCTTCCTCATTTGCAACAAAGAAGTTTGAATCAATGGCTGCACCCACATGCTTTCCTCTAAAGGTATCTTTTAAGCTTAGGATGTCCATGTTCACTCCTAGCGATGAATAACATTGGTTTTGCGAACTAGAGGCACCCACACTTGGGAAGTCTTCTATTTTCATAATACTTGATGACCCTGCCACTTTTCTATTGAAAACATTTACTGTTGAGACACCTGATTGTTCTAAACCACTAACACAGTTCTTGCTCATGTGTGAGGAGGGCTCAATTTCAAGCTTCACATTTGGGAGGTTGAGGTTCACTCCCGCGGATGAATAGACCTGGTTCTGAGAAGTAGAACATCCCACACTTGGGAAGTTTGTTGTTCCCATATTACTATTTGGCCCTACAATTTTTTTGTTCAAATCATTCGTTGTTGATACATATGATGGTTGTGAACCACTCATCCACTTCTTATTCATGGTTGAGGAACCGTCAATGTTAAGATTCACATTTTTACCAAGAATTGAACCATCATTTCTTGGCAAACTATTTGCAGACTTCTCCAATAGTATGACCACATCATCATCACAATTATCAACATGTGCACCAGTTGGAACCTGAAGGTTCTTCACATATATACCAAGAATTGAACCATTATTTCTTGGCAAGCTATTTGCAGGCTTCTCTGACAGAATTACCACATCATGATTAGTATCATCTGCATGTGCATCATCTCGAACCTGAAGGTCCTTCACAATTGTACCAAGAATCGAACCACTAGTTATTGTTGAACTCTTCGCAGGCTTCTCCAATAGTATCACCACATCATCATGTGTATCAGCTGGCAACTGAAGATCCTTCACATTTGTACCAGGAGTGGAGACTGTATTTCTTGTTGAACTATTTTCAGGCTTCTCCGATAGTATCACCACATCATCATCAAAAGCATTAGCATGTGCATCATTTGGAACCTGAGAGGCTAGCTTTTCTTGTGTGGACCTACTATTGCTATGCCTCATAGACACTTCATTTGAACTACACTCTATATATTTTCCCTTCATTATTTTTTTAGATGGTTTCTTCATATCACGTCCAGTAGGAGGCTCAACTTTACGGACTGTTCTTATACCCCCAGACGGTGATGAATACATTTTTTCTTGAGAATGTTCACTTAATCCACCTCTTTGGCATTCTAATTCCATTAGGTTCTTCTGGACATTGTACAAACGATGAAGTTCTGAGACCTATAAAGATACCAAAACTTTATAATAATTGAGAAACAACTACATCTATGGAAAAGTATAAGAAAAAACACGTCCTTTACATATCTAAGCAATGTTTTGTTTCTCCATAGACAACTGAATGCACATAGTAAAATCAAAACCTACCTGTTCCCGTAATGTAGCTTCTTGTGCAAGTATTGTCCGCTTTATTGTATCATTGTCAAAATATGCAAATCCATTTGTGGGTTTTATTGTGTATATGTTACTAAGATGCCCGCTTGGCTTGTTCTCCATGTCTTATGATAACGAGCTGCCTTTCAAGTTTACACTGGAATCTGTAATGGCCAATTATCCTGAAAGATAGATCTTGCCTTCAACTTCTATTCCCAGTGCTAATAAATATCCACAAATAAATGATGGGTTGTTGAATTATCATCAAATATATATATATAGAAAAAATAAATACATTAACTTGGTATCCTTTCTATTTTGTGATTGATTATGACATGTTCTCATTCAAAGCATTACAATTGTTTTATTTGTGGACTTGGAAGTTCTCATGCCTGTGTGAATTGCATACTCATACAAAACCATGGTGATTAAGGCTTTAGAACCTATCCAACCATGACTTAGTACCACAGAAAATATCACATTATTTGGTAGACACTTGGATAATTCTGATCAAGAAGTGATAGAAAACAAGAAAGGATATCGCATACTTACAAAGATCTCAATGTGAACCGATGGTGTATATGGAATTTTCTCCAGCCGAGTCCTTTTCCAGCAAGAAATTGGATGCTGTCTGCTGGCTATCTGAAGCAGACGAATGGTAAGCTTGTGTCAGCATTAGACCTCAAATTTGGCATTTGCGGCATGTATGAATGCATGCATAACAGTGAAGATGCAAAAAAACCAAGAAAAGGGTAGATAATATCAAGAGCTCTAACAAAACGTGATGGGCGAATTATCCCAAAAATGTAAAAATAACAAAACTTTACATAGGAATTCCATGAATCATCACCGCCATAGATAAACTGACATGAGTTATAAAGACATAAGAAGAGGGGACAAGGAAGGACCAACAAGCGATAAAAATAGAACAATCTCACCGTGCCCCAGAACCTTTCTGCCGAGGGTGTACCAAAAGAGCATATGAAAAAATAGATGGGAAAGAACGGATTTCCCATACACAAAGTCAAGCATAACAACACAAAAATCAGGAGGGGGAAACTTACAAGAACAAAGTCTCTGATCTCATTCGCTAAAACATGGCTAGAGAACTTGTTGTCTCACCTTATCATTAGGAGAAGCCCATGGTACTAATGAAATTTGTCAAGCCTTTTGTAGATAAGCTTGAGGTGTTCCGTCATTTATTAGGAGCTATTTTTCGAGATTGGATTATGATTCAATGGGAAGTAGTCGACATGCACACTTAAGATTTCAATGCATTTACTTCTAGTGCTATGTAGTGTATTTTTTAATGATACATTATGTCATTTTGGTGTAGGATTTTGAGCACATTAAATTATGTTATCAACCGATTGCTTTTGTTTTGAAGGAATTTTCTCCCCGGGGTGGTTGGTATGACACGAGTGACACCCGTATGTGCCACGAGGTGCTTGCTCACTTTGTGCCAGATCTGACTGAATGACCTGTCCACCTACAAGGCCAACCAACAGGGCAACAACTCACACGCATAACAAAGAAATTACTCACTTCACTTATTTTATTTGTAAACTATAAATTATTATACTACTATTCCTAATAAAAATTTCCAATCAAGGGTTTATCTCTAAAAATTTCTTGTTGGGACTTAATTTCTATCTACACTTATTGCACACCAAGAATAAAATGTCGAATTCAAATGTATGGCTCGGCGAGGAGGCCCTCTGGACCGTCTGTTTTGTGCTGGCCACACGCGATTGCGTCCCTGGGGCTCCCCACGCCGTCGGATATGGTCGGACGATGCACACTCAAGCGGCCTGGCCCAGGGTCCATGGCAAGTGGCCTGTGAGTGCGGCCGAAGCCACCGACATGTAGTGATTTCAGTCACGCCCGTGTGTGCCATCCTGTGTGGCGCCCCACTCATGACGGGGAGGCCAGGTTAACCTATCTGCGTCGCACGGCCATGGCTGTGGTTATTCACTTGCGCGAGGCAGTCCGGCACATGCACACGCCTCATCCTTCACCTGGGCATTGCCTGCCCAGACTCTTGCCTTCGTGCTTCCTATCCGGCAGCGTGTTTTCCTCTGCTCGTTTATTCTACATTGATGGGGCTAGCCAGTTGGTGGTTGCTACCATTTGCTCCCTTCCGGCCTCTTTCACTCGCATGAGCTTGGCACACACGAGTGCTCGTCTAGGTTTATACCATGTTTGGTGTTGATGTCTATGGTTGTAAGGGGCTTGTTTGGCCGGGTTTGTTTGCGTACGCCTGACCCGAACTTTGTTTTCTGGGTCGTACGGGTTTGCTCTTCACTGCATCTCTCTCTGGCCATTTTGCTGCCCCTGGAATCGGGTGTTTCTAGTCTTGTCAGTCAGTGGCTCGTTGGTGCTCTTTTGGGTGTTGTTTTGTTGTTGTCTCTTTAAGTCGGTTTATACTATGCTTGGGTTGGTGTCCAGCGCACTTCTTCCTCTTCTTATTCCTGCCGCCTTCTATTTGTGTTAACCGTCTTGCATTGCACCCCACACGCTGCACGCGATAGGGGCTTCTTACACGAGCGAGTACGACACGATGGTAAATCAGGCATGTGATACGTCTCAAACATATCTATAATTTTGATTGTTTCATGCTATTATATTATCATTTATATATGCTTTTTATAGCAATTATTATTATTTTTAAAGACTAAACTATTAATTTAGTGCCCATTCTGAGTTCTTTCTTTTGCTTGTTTTTGGTTACGCAGGAAATCAATATCTACGGAGGTCAAAATAACTTGCCAAAATAATGTGTTTTTTTGGGCAAGAAGAAACACATGAAGCTTAGGGAGATCTTCGGAGGAGCTACCAGGGGCCCATATGGGTACCCCACACAGCCTGGGTGAGGGGCCTGCCACCTGGCCATGTGGGCCCCCCTGCACCGCCTTAGTCCAATTCCACCGCCATAAATCTCTATTAATACTAAAACCCGTCGACGTATTTTCAGAAAATTTTATTGTCATTGCGCGTCTCTGTTCTCTGAAGATCCCATCTGGAGGCCTGTTCCGGAGTCTTGCCGGAGGAGGAAGCCATTGTTGGAGCCATATTCATCAACCTTCATGCCTCCATGACCATGATGTTTAGTGTAAATGTTGAACCGGGCACCCTTAAGCTAGTGATTCTATGTCCGCCACTATTTGGATATAAAGTTACTCATAAGCTCGTTAAAACTCAATCTATTTTTAGACCGGTAGAGTGCTTTTTTAAGAAAAACGGTTTCCCCCTGCTTTATATTATAAAGCAACCATCACCAGTACATCCGAGAGACTGATACAAACTCACGCCACACCACCCCACACACAACACACACACCTAAGGCGAGATACAAGGGTGCCGAGCACTGACGCACCACTCCAACGACTAGCAAACACACTACAAATGAGCAATAAAGAACCGCTTGAGCCAATGGAGACCACCAAGGGCGACCACCAAGGAGAGGTGTGATGACCGACAACGGAGCGAGGACGCCAACACGATGCCTCCAAGAAGGGAATGACCACGAAGTCGCCAGCATATGATCCCACAGACCAGGTTTTCACCACACTATCTTCGGACCACGAAAGCCATCCAACATGGGCCTGTATCTATCCATGGGGTGGTCCGGGTGTACTTTCCGCAAACCGGAGACAAACGTGGGGGCTTTGTGGGTGTCCGGACAGCACCCACGCCCGCTTCTGACCATCTTGGCCCACCCAAACCCCCTCCTTCCTCGCTCGGTGTCAGTCGCCCGCATTCATGCCATTGTAGAGCACGTCGCTCCACATTAAGGCCGGCCCAGAGTGGATGTGATCTCTCACTGGCTCCGCCATTGAAGCGGCGCGCCAGCCAAGGGCGCCGCCCACGCCACATCCCTGGTGTTTGCGCCTATTCAATGTCGGTGATGTATTACTAGACGGGACGGGCCAGATATCTACCACGCTTGTTCAATGCCCCGTCCTTCCATATGTCGTCATTAAGCAGGCTTGTTGGCTGAGGAACCAACTCCGCTGCCGCCAATTGATGCACCCGGATGCTAGGCCTCACCAGAATCCGCTATTTAAAGGCTGCCACACCCGGCTATGTCCACACAACAACACATCCGCTCCACATCCTCCTCCAGTGCTCCACATCTGCCATGACCGCGAGCGGGAACGATCCATGGGATAGTCTATCGCTGGAGATGAAGCACGAGGTGGCCGCCCTTGCAGCTGCCTAGCAGTCCCGTTGTGCCATACGGATCGAGCAGGGCATGCCGGCCAGCTTGCCTGATGTCTCTGACGACCCCACAATGGAGATGGGCTCCGACGACACCACACCGGAGCCCGCTCCTGTGCATGCCAGCTTCACCATGGAGCAGGCGCAAGTGCACTACAATGCCGCCATGGCGGAACAACATATGCTGGCGCGTATGTCGGCATTCTAGCAGGCACAAGAGGAACAACATCACAACATGTTCATCCTAGAGCAGCACCGGCTAGCGTAGGGCCAGATCAACAATGAGCGTGCGAATGAGGAGGCCATGGTGTCCATGGCCGCAGCAAACTCCAACTTCGTCGTGGAGCAGTGTGCGATCTAATGGCCTGTCCGCTCTCAAGCCACCGCTCGCCAGGAAGCAGCCGTTGCGGAGGAACAGCTGCAGGTGATCACGAATGAGAACAATGCCAGCTACGCCTCCTACGCGGCACCGGTGAACTATCGGGCGGCCTGGTTGGACGGCGCCAGCGCCACCATCTCCGTTGTGGACCTCACGTCCACCAGCGACGAACAGGTCGTAGACTCCTCCGAGGATGATTAGGGCATGGGAGGCGGCGGGGCCTTCTGTACCATGTGGGGATTTCCATATCCTGTGTTCTACTCTTCCTCGCCGGAGACCACATGCACCTTCACTTCACAGGTCTTACCGTTGGTGCTCATGGAGATGGCAGATGCAGGAGGTGGTCGCTGATGCTGAATAAAAAGGAAATGGACGACGACTGGCCATCGCCGTAGGATAGTTTTAGGGCCGGGTTTATTATTTTGTTCTAAATGTTTGAAATGTAATGAAAATCCGGCGTGTTTGCATGTATCTCATCCAGTTTATATGAAAATCCGTTGTGTTTTCACGAATTTGCTCTTTTTAGATAGTGGTTTTGGAGTGGAGTATTAGTAGCGGATGCAATTGCATTAACGGTCTACTTATCATGGATGTAATACCTATATGGGATTATGCCATGAAAGATCATACTTATAAATATTTCAATTTGGTTAATTTGCGTAACTGTAAGTTGTTTACCATGCTACTTGTTGTTTTCAAGAGAGATGCCACTAGTGAACCTATGACCCCCGGGTCTATTCTCCATTACACAATTCTTCTACAAATTTGCTCTTTTTATTTGATGTAGTACCTTTCTACTATCTATCTCTATTGTTTTCTTTTTAATTTTGTAACTAACAAGACAAGGGGCTTGACAACCCTCATGCCATGTTGGGTGCGAGTTTGTATCTTGTTTGTGTGTAGCTGTTGTTTACCTTGTTAGTTTGGAAGTTTCCTACTGGATTGATAACATTGGTTCTCAAACGAAGGGAAATACTTTGCTACTATTCTATTTCACCCTTCCTCTTTGGGGGAATCCCTACAACTCCTTCAAGGGTTAACAAAAGAATTTCTAGCGTCGTTGTCAGGGAAATCTTCTACTACCAAATTAAGTGCATTTGCACAAACTCCTTATTTACTTTTTCTATTTCTTGCCTAGTTAATTTTGCTTCTTACTTTGCTTTCATCTTTTCTTGCCAATTTTTTCGAAATACCAAGAAAAAACCTTTTGTTGCTATGTTTTCTGTTGCTATCATGTCTAGTGCCTCACTTGTTGTTTCTGCCTGAGCTAGGAGTGCTTAATTATAAACAAAGGAGTGGAGAGAGTTTGAAAGATGTCTGGTATAGGATTTATGATGCTCAAAACATGTCTACTCAAAAACAATGTACCACAATTTTTCTTAGCAATTTTTATATTGGCGTTACTACTTGATATAGATTTTTTCTAGATAATAACATTGGAGGGAATTTTATGGGTAGTCATACCTTAGATGATTTTAGTTCTATGGGAAATTTATTAGGATCTCCGTCTCTTAAGGTTGATGAAACTGAAATTACCTTGAGTCATCTGATGTCTACTACACAACCTTCTTCTTGTAGACATTGTTGGGCCTCCAAGTGCAGAGGTTTGTTGGATAGTAGCAAATTTCCCTCAAGTGGATGACCTAAGGTTTATCAATCCGTAGGAGGCGTAGGATCAAGATGGTCTCTCTCAAGCAACCCTGCAACCAAATAACAAACAGTCTCTTGTGTCCCCAACACACCCAATACAATGGTAAATTGTATAGGTGCATTAGTTCGGCGAAGAGATAGTGATACAAGTGTTATATGGATAGTAGATAAAGGTATTTGTAATCTGAAATTATAAAAACAGCAAGGTAACTAATGATAAAAGTGAGCGTAAACGGTATTGCAATGCATGGAAATAAGGCCTAGGGTTCATACTTTCACTAGTGTAAGTTCCCTCAACAATGATAATATAATTGGATCACATAACCATCCCTCAACATGCAACAAAGAGTCACTCCAAAGTCACTAATAGCGGAGAACGAACGAAGAGATTATGGTAGGGTACGAAACCACCTCAAAGTTATTCTTTCCAATCAATCCGTTGGGCTATTCCTATAAGTGTCACAAACAACCCTAGAGTTCGTACTAGAATAACACCTTAAGACACAAATCAACCAAAACCCTAATGTCACCTAGATACTCCAATGTCACCTCAAGTATCCGTGGGTATGATTATACGATATGCATCACACAATCTCAGATTCATCTATTCTACCAACACATAGAACCTCAAAGAGTGCCCCAAAGTTCCTATTGTAGAATCACGACGAAAACGTGTGCCAACCCCTATGCATAGGTTCATGGGCGGAACCCGCAAGTTGATCACCAAAACATACATCAAGTGAATCACGTGGTATCCCATTGTCACCACAGATACGCACGGCAAGACATACATCAAGTGTTCTCAAATCTTTAAAGACTCAATCCGATGAGATAACTCCAAAGGGGAAACTCAATTCATTACAAGAGAGAAGAGGGGGAGGAGAAACATAACATCCAACTATAATAGCAAAGCTCGCGATACATCAAGATCGTGCCAAATCAAGAACACGAGAGAGAGAGAGAGATCAAACACATAGCTACTGGTACATACCCTCAGCCCCGAGGGAGAACTACTCCCTCCTCGTCATGGAGAGCACCGGGATGATGAAGATGGCCACCGGAGAGGGATTGCCCCCTCCGGCAGGGTGCCGGAACGAGTCTAGATTGGCTTTCGGTGGCTACAGAGGCTTCTAGCGGCGGAACTCCCGATCTATTGTGCTCCCGGATGTTTTTAGGGTATATGGAGATATATAGGCGGAAGAAGTATGTCAGGGGGCCATGAGGGGCCCACAAGGGTGGAGGGCGTGCCCAGGGGGGTGGGCGCGCCCTCCCTACCTCGTGGCCTCCTCGAAGCTTCCCTTACGTGCACTTCAAGTTTTCTGGGCTTCTTTCCTTCCAAAAATGGGTTCCGTGAAGTTTCAGGTCAATTGGACTCCGTTTGGTTTTCCTTTTCTTCGAAACCCTAAAACAAGGTAAAAACAGAAACTGACACTGGGCTCTGGGTTAATAGGTTAGTCCCAAAAATGATATAAAAGTGTATAATAAAGCCCATAAACATCCAAAATAGTAGATAATATAGCATGGAGCAATCAAAAATTATAGATACGTTGGAGACGTATCAAGCATCCCCAAGCTTAATTCCTGCTCGTCCTCGAGTAGGTAAATGATAAAAACAGAATTTTTGATGCGGAGTGCTACTTGTCATAATTTCAATGTAATTCTTCTTAATTGTGGTATGAATATTCAGATCCATAAGATTCAATACAAAAGTTCATATTGACATAAAAATAATAATACTTCAAGCATGCTAACTAAGCAATTATGTCTTCTCAAAATAACATGGCCAAAGAAAGTTATCCTTACAAAATCATATAGTCTGGCTATGCTCCATCTTCACCACAAAAAATATTTAAATCATGCACAACCCCGATGACAAGCCAAGCAATTGTTTCATACTTTTGATGTTCTCAAACTTTTTCAATCTTCACGCAATACATGAGCATGAGCCATGGACATAACACTATAGGTGGAATAGAATGGTGGTTGTGGAGAAGACAAAAAGGAAGAAGATAGTCTCACATCAACTAGGCATATCAACGGGCTATGGAGATGCCCATCAATAGATATCAATGTGAGTGAGTAGGGATTCCCATGCAACGGATGCACTAGAGCTATAAGTATATGAAAGCTCAAAAAGGAAACTAAGTGGGTGTGCATCCAACTTGCTTGCTCATGAAGACCTAGGGCACTTTGAGGAAGCCCATCATTGGAATATACAAGCCAAGTTCTATAATTAAAGATTCCCGCTAGTATATGAAAGTGACAAAACAAGAGACTCTCTATCATGAAGATCATGGTGCTACTTTGAAGCACAAGTGTGGTAAAAGGATAGTAGCATTGCCCCTTCTCTCTTTTTCTCTCATTTTTTGGGCCTTCTCTTTTTTATGGCCTCTTTTCTCTTCTTTTTTTTATTTGGGCTTCTTTGGCCTCTTTTTTTATTTAGTCCAGAGTCTCATCCCCACTTGTGGGGGAATCATAGTCTCCATCATCCTTTCCTCACGGGGACAATGCTCTAATAATGATGATCATCACACTTTTATTTACTTACAACTCAAGAATTACAACTTGATACTTAGAACAAGATATGACTCTATATGAATGCCTCCAACAGTGTACCGGTATGTGCAATGATGCATGAGTGACATGTATGAAAGAATTATGAACGGTGGCTTTGCCACAAATACGATGTCAACTACATGATCATGCAAATCAATATGACAATGATGGAGCATGTCATAATAACGGAACAGTGGAAAAGTTGCATGGCAATATATCTCGGAATGGCTATGGAAATGCCATAATAGGTAGGTATGGTGGCTGTTTTGAGGAAGGTATATGGTGGGTTTATGGTACCGGCGAAAGTTGCATGGTACTAGAGAGGCTAGCAAGGGTGGAAGGGTGAGAGTGTGTATAATCCATGGACTCAACATTAGTCATAAAGAACTCACACACTTATTGCAAAAATCTATTAGTTATCGAAACAAAGTACTACGTGCATGCTCCTAGGGGGATAGATTGGTAGGAAAAGACCATCGCTCATCCCCGACCGCCACTCATAAGGAAGACAGTCAATAAATAAATCATGCTCCGACTTCATCACATAATGGTTCACCATACGTGCATGCTACGGGAATCACAAACTTCAACAAAAGTATTTATCAAATTCACAACTACTCAACTAGCATGACTCTAATATTACATCCTCATATCTCAAAACAATCATCAAGTATCAAACTTCTCTTAGTATTCAAAACACTCATAAGAAGATTTTACTAATCTTGAATACCTAGCATATTAGGATTTTAAGAAAATTACCATGCTATTAAGACTCTCAAAATAATATAAGTGAAGCATGAGAGTTCATCTATTTCTTGCCACCATTCTCTAAAAGATATAAGTGAGGTACTAGAGCAAACAACAAACTACTCCGAAAGATATAAGTGAAGCACTTAGATCAAATGACAAACTACTCCGAAAGATATAAGTGAAGATCAATGAGTAGTAAATAATTATGAAACTATGTGAAGAATCTCTAACATTTAATAATTTCAGATCTTGGTATTTTATTCAAACAGCAAGTAAAACTAAATAAAATAAAAATACGCTCCAAGCAAAACACATATCATGTGGTGAATAAAAATATAACTCCAAGTAAAGTTACCGATGAATGAAGCCGAAAGAGGGGATGCCTTCCGGGGCATCCCCAAGCTTAGGCTTTTGGTTGTCCTTGAATATTACCTTGGGGTGCCTTGGTAATCCCCAAGCTTAGGCTCTTTCCACTCCTTATTCCATAGTCCATCAAATCCTTACCCAAAACTTGAAAACTTCACAACACAAAACTTAACAGAAAACTCGTAAGTTCCGTTAGTATAAGAAAATAAATCACCACTTCAAGGTACTGTAATGAACTCATTCTTTATTTATATTGGTGTTAAACCTACTGTATTCCAACTTCTCTATGGTTTATAAACTCTTTTACTAGCCATAGATTCATCAAAATAAGTAAACAACACATGAAAAACAGAATCTATCAAAAACAGAACAGTCTGTAGTAATCTGGATCAAATGTATACTTCTAGAACTCATAAAATTCTCAAATAAATTGCTGGACCTGAGGAATTTATATATTAATCATCTTCAATAAAAAAATAACTAAACAGCACTCTCCAAATAAAAATGGCAGCAATTCTCGTGAGCGCTAAAGTTTCTGGTTTTTACAGCATGATCAACAAGACTTTCCCCAAGTCTTCCCAAAGGTTCTACTTGGCACGAACACTAATTAAAAGCATAAAACCACATCTAAAAAGAGGCTATATGAATTATTTATTACTAAAAAGGAACAAACAGCAAGGAACAAAAATAAAATTGGGTTGCCTCCCAACAAGCGCTATCGTTTAACGCCCCTAGCTAGGCATGATGATTTCAATGATGCTCACATAAAGGGTAAGAATTGAAACATAAAGAGAGCATCATGAATAATATGACTAACACATTTAAGTCTAACCCACTTCCTATGCATAGGGATTTTGTGAGCAAACAACTTATGGGAACAATAATCAACTACCATAGGAAGGCAAAACAAACATAACTTTAAAATTTTAAGCACATAGAGAGGAAACCTGATATTATTACAATTCCTACAAGCATATATTCCACCCTCATAATAATTTTCAGTAGCATCATGAATCAATTCAACAATATAACCAGGACCTAAAGCATTCTTTTCATGATCTACAAGCATAGACATTTTATTACTCTCCACATAAGCAAAATTCTTCTCATTCAGGATAGTGGGAGTATCATAAGAGACTTGAATACTATAAATTGTTTCCACATTAAAAGAGTAATGTTCAGAAAAAGGGTACTCATAATCATGACAAGTTTTATAAATATAATCACTACTTTTTATAGCATGAGTATCATCACAATAGTCATCATAAGTAGGAGGCATGCTATCATCATTATAAAGTTGCATATCAAAACTTGGGAGACTAAAAATATCATCTTAATTAATAATAGCTTCCCCAAGCTTGGGACAAACATTAATTGCAGCAAATATATTCTCAAAAACATCATCTTCATAAAACATAGCATCCCCAAGCTTGGGCCATTTCATATCATAAGCATAATCACTCTCATCATTAATAGTATGGATAGCACCAATAGTATAGCAATTATCATATTCTTCCAAGCAAATGCCAAAACGATTTTCAAGATCTTAAGACGTATCATTATCTTCCACAATTATATTTTCATGAGGCACAATAGTAATGTGAGCACCATTATTTGTGAGGGGTACCTTTTTACCTCTCTTCGTTTTTCTTTTCTTCTTCTTCACCACATCATGTGTGGGTTCAATCCTCTTTATGGAGCTCCTCCTCATTACCTGATTCATCATAAAAAATAATAGGAGGATATTGGGAAGTCTCTTCCCTTTCATTAATATTCTCTTCATCTTCTATTTCTTTTTTTTTCTTTATGTAGTTGGCAATATAAGGATTTTCAATACAATTCACCGCACAATACATATAAATTTCCTCTAGATCAAAATGAAGAACTCTATCCAGAGCAAATTTTGGAATATCCTTAGTTATACGTTTCATTTCTTCATAACCCAAGAGCAAACTAAGTTCGTTATGATGTGCAAGGGAAATCAAGTCATCACAATTTTTGGACACGATACGATCATGAAACAATTTGCATTGGGTATTGAAATGATCATGCTCACTGCAAAGTTCCCAAGTACGGCTAAGAAAATATAAATTTTCTGCACAATCATCTAGCCTTTCTTGCAACCATTTAGTTTCTAAATGCTTATGCCTCTTGCAATATCTATCTTCCCTATTTGGTGTGTTCGTACAAACCCAATGTACTCCATAAAAATTGACATGATTATAGGACACATCATCACTAGTGCAATCATCATTAGTATCATGGATATTCAAAGAATTCGTACTAACAACATTGCATTCATGCTCATCATTCAAAGATTTAGTGCCAAAATTTTTATAGATTTCTTCTTCTAGCACTTGAGCACAATTTTCCTTTCCATCATACTCACGAAAGACATTAAAAAGATGAAGCGTGTGAGGTAAACTCAATTCCATTTTTATAGTTTTCTTTTATGAACTAAACTAGTGCTAAAACAAGAAACAAAAAGATTCGATTGCAAGATCTAAAGATATACCTTCGAGCGCTAACCTCCACGGCAACGGCGCCAGAAAAAAGCTTGATGTCTACTACACAACCTTCTTCTTGTAGACGTTGTTGGGCCTCCAAGTGAAGAGGTTTGTAGGACAGTAGCAAATTTCCCTCAAGTGGATGACCTAAGGTTTATCAATCTGTAGGAGGCGTAGGATGAAGATGGTCTCTCTCAAGCAATGATACGTCTCCGTCGTATCTACATTTCCAAATACTTTTGTCCTTGTTTTGGACTCTAACTTGTGTGATTTGAATGGAACTAACCCGGACTGACGCTGTTTTCAGCAGAATTGCCATGATGTTGTTTTATGTGCAGAAAACAAAAGTTCTCGGAATGACCTGAAACTCCACGGAATATCTTACAGTAAATAATAAAAAATCCTCGCAAAAGATGAAGACCAGGGGGCCCACACCCTTGCCACGAGAGTGGGGGCGCCACCCCTAGGGCGCGCCCCCTACCTCGTGGGCCCCTAGAGACCTCCCGACTCCAACTCCAACTCTACATAACTTCTTTCGGGGAGAAAAAAAATAGGAGATAAGATTTCATCACGTTTTACGATACGGAGCCGCCGCCAAGCCCTAAAACCTCTCGGGAGGGCTGATCTAGAGTCCGTTCGGGGCTCCGGAGAGGGGGATTCTTCACCATCGTCATCATCAACCATCCTCCATCACCAATTTCATGATGCTCACCGCCGTGCGTGAGTAATTCCATCGTAGGCTTGCTGGACGGTGATGGGTTGGATGAGATTTATCATGTAATCGAGTTAGTTCTGTTAGGGTTTGATCCCTAGTATCCACTATGTTCTGAGATTGATGTTGCTATGACTTTGCTATGCTTAATGCTTGTCACTAGGGCCCGAATGCCATGATTTCAGATCTGAACCTATTATGTTTTCATCAAGATATGAGAGATCTTGATCCTATCTTGCAAGTCTATAGTCACCTATTATGTGTTATGATCCGTTAACCGTGAAGTGACAATAATCGGGATACTTACCGGTGATGACCGTAGTTTGAGGAGTTCATGTATTCACTATGTGCTAATGCTTTGTTCTGGTTCTCTATTAAAAGGAGGCCTTAACCCTTATTTTCCATTAGGACCCCGCTGCCACGAGAGGGTAGGACAAAAGATGTCATGCAAGTTCTTTTCCATAAGCACGTATGACTATATTTGGAATACATGCCTACATTACATTGACGAATTGGAGCTAGTTCTGTGTCACCCTATGTTATGATTGTTACATGATGAACCGCATCCGGCATAATTATCCATCACTGATCCGATGCCTACGAGCTTTCCATATACTGGTTTACGCTTATTTACTTTCCCGTTGCTATTGTTACAATCACTACAAAATACAAAAAACATTACTTTGCTTTCGTTACTCTTTTGTTATCGTTACCATCACTATCATATTACTTTGCTACTAAACACTTTGCTGCAGATACTAAGTTTCTAGGTGTGTTGAATTGACAACTCAGCTGCTAATACTTGAGAATATTCTTTGGCTCCCCTTGTGTCGAATCAATAAATTTGGGTTGAATACTCTACCATCGAAAGCTGTTGCGATCCCCTATACTTGTGGGTTATCAAGACTAATTTCTGGCGCCATTGTCGGGGAGCATAGCTCTATTCTTTGAGTCACTTGGGATTTATATCTGCTGGGTACTATGAAGAATCTGAAAGACGCTAAGACAACAATTTATCCCTCAACTACGAGGGGAGGTAAGGAACTGCCATCTAGCTCCGCACTTGATTCACCTTCTGTTATGAGTAAGCTTGGGACACCTAAACCTGCTTCTGCTATTCGTTCTGATATGTCGCATGTTATTGATGATGCTACTTCTGCTATACATGATACTTATGATGAAACTACTTCTATGCTTGATACTACTGTGCCACTTGGTGATTTTCTCGAGGAACGACTTGCTAGGGCTAGAGAGATTGAAAATATTGAATCTGATTATGATGATGAAAGTGATGATGAAGAATCACTTGTTATTCCTGAGGGTTATTTATTTGATCAAGAAGCTTCTTTAGCTATTTTAGTTTGCAAAGATAGATATGAACTCAAAAGGTTATTAGCTAAATGGAATAAGCAATCTCTAAATGCTAGGATGAGATCTGATCCTGCTTTTGCTACTTCACCTATCTGTGTTACTGATAAGGATTATGAATTCTCTGTTGATCCTGATATAATTACTTTGGTTGAATCTGATCCTTTTCATGGTTATGAATCTGAAACTGTTGTGGCACATCTTACTAAATTAAATGATATAGCTACCCTGTTCACTAATGATGAGAGATCTCGCTACTTTTATATCCTTCAAATATTTCCGTTCTCATTAAAGGATGATGCTAAGATATGGTTTAATTCTCTTGATCCTGGTTGTGTGCGTAGTCCCCAGGATATGATTTACTACTTCTCTGCTAAATATTTCCCTGCTCATAAGAAACAAGCTACTTTAAAGGAAATATACAACTTTGTGCAAATTAATGAAGAGAGTCTCCCACAAGCTTGTGGGAGGCTTCTCAAGTTACTTAATGCTTTTCCTAATCATCCTCTTAAGAAAAATGAAATACTTGATATTTTTTACAATGGACTAACCGATGCTTCCAGAGATTACCTGGATAGTTGTGCTGGTTCTCTTTTCAGGGAAAGAACACCGGATGAAGCTGAAATCTTATTGAATAATATGTTGACAAATGAAAATAATTGGGCACCTCCTGAGCAACCTCCCGAGCCAGCTCCTGCTCCAATTAATGATCCTATTCGTAAACCAACTCCTAAGAAGAGAGGTGTTCTATTTCTCAGTCCTGAAGATATGCAAGAGGCAAAGAAATCTATGAAAGAAAAAGGTATTAAAGCTGAATATGTTAAGAATTTACCTCCTATTGAAGAAATACATGGTCTTAATTTACCGCCTATTGAAGAAACATATGATCTTAATCCTTTATTTATTGAAGAATCTCCAGACCCCGATAACCCGACACAGGTAGTAAAGGTAAATTCTCTCTATAGATATGATAAAGCTGAAATCCCTCCTACTAAAATTGCTAGTCAATGCTTGGATGAGTTTGATAATTTTATGTTTAAGCAAGAAGACTTCAATGCTTATTTTGGTAGACAATTAAAATAAGATGCTGATATGATTAAATACTTGGGTGATTATATGTCTAATATTAGAGGTGAACTTAAACTTGTTAGCAAACATGCTTCTATGGTTACCACTCAAGTAGAACAACTACTTAAAGCTCAAAAGGAATTGCTCAATGAGATGAATAGTAAGAAAAATAATTATGTTGTTAAAGTGGCTACTAGAACTGGTAGAATGACTCAGGAACCTTTGTATCCTGAAGGGCCCCCTAAGAGAATTGAGCAAGATTCTCAAAGAAATAAAATTGATGCACCTAGTTCTTCTAAAAAGAAGAAAAAGAAAAATGATTGAACTGTGCAAACTTCTAGTGAACCTGTTGCTGAACCACCTGATAATCCAAATGGTATATCTATGTCTGATGTTGAAACACAATCTGGCAATGAACATGAACCTAATGAAAATGTTAATGATGATGTTCATAATGATGCTCAACCTAGTAATGATAATGATGTAGAAATTGAACCTGTTGTTGATCTTGATAACCCACAATCAAAGAATCAACGTTATGATAAGAAAGACTTTGTTGCTAGTAAACATGGTAAAGAAAGAGAACCTTGGGTTCAGAAACCCATGCCTTTTCCTCCCAAACCATCCAAGAAAAAGGATGATGAGGATTTTGAGCGCTTTGCTGAAATGATTAGACCTATATTTTTGCGTATGCGATTGACTGATATGCTCAAAATGAATCCTTATGCTAAGTACATGAAAGATATTGTTACAAATAAAAGAAAGATACCAGAAGCTGAAATTTCCACCATGCTTGCTAATTATACTTTTAAGGGTGGAATACCAAAGAAACTTGGAGATCTAGGAGTACCTACTATACCATGCTCCATTAAAAGAAACTATGTTAAAACTGCTTTATGTGATCTTGGAGCCGGTGTTAGTGTTATGCCTCTCTCTTTATATTGTAGACTTGACTTGAATAAGTTGACACCTACTGAAATATCTTTGCAAATGGCTGATAAATCAACTGCTATACCTGTCGGCATTTGTGAGGATGTGCCCGTTGTGGTTGCAAACGTTACTATTTGAACGGACTTTGTTATTCTTGATATTACCGAGGACGATAGTATGTCTATTATTCTTGGAAGACCTTTTCTTAATACTGCAGGGGTTGTTATTGATTGCAACAAAGGCAATGTCACTTTTCATGTTAATGGTAATGAGCATACGGTACACTTTTCGAGGAAACAACCTCAAGTTCATAGTATCAATTCTATTGGAAAAATTACATTGATTATATTTGGAGGGTTTGAATTTCCTCTTCCTACTGTCAAGAAGAAATATGATATACTTATTATTGGGGATGTGTATATCCCCGTTGAGGTAACCTAGTGTTATTCGAAATTTCTCCGGTTTCATGTTAATCGAAATGAGTTTGTTAACAAGACTTGATCAACCTTGTTTGATCTTTATGACAAATCTTATACCATGGACTTAGAGGATTTCACTTTTGCTTGCAAACTTCCACAATGGGGTAGTGTCAGGGATCCCCCGAAATCTGAATTTAGAAACTTTCTTGCTAGTATAACTGTAGGGGAATCTAGAGATATAACGCAAGCTACCATAGGGAGCATTCACTTTCCTGCTATACATTATTTTGCTCTCTTCATAGGTAGGTGCATAAATGCTAAGGATGAAGCATGTCACATGTGTGTCCCTGACCGTAGCATTCTCAGGAGTGCTGTGTCAGGAGACCAATCTTATCATATGGGAGCCATTGTAGCTCGTAGGTTGCATCATAATAGATATAATGGAGATTTCTTTGGAGGAATTTATGCAACCCGCTTAGCTAAATTTCTTGAGGTAGACGTTCGTGAAGGAGACATGGAGTTGCCTCCTGCTTATTTAGATTTTGATTCTATGGTTTCTCACCATTTTGTCGAGAGGAACGAATCACCTCTCCAGTATCGACTAATCTTTGACAGACGTTGTGCTGTCCGTATTACTCTCCCTACTCCTGCTTTCTTTGATTATCAGGCAAGAGGAGGATATACTATTACCAGAGAGGAGGCAGATGACTACGAGAGGAGAGCGGAGGCCGCTCGTCGCCACACTGTAGCTCAGGAGGTGATAGCCGCTGCATCACAGTACGACCCCAAAAACTATTATTATGGATATCAGCCAGGCCAGCCGTGGCCATAGACCAGCTTAGGCCAAAAGCCTAAGCTTGGGGGAGTACGTATTTCTCACCGACATTACATTTATGCTCACACACTCATTGCTAGATGTCGGTGCTCTTACTTTTTTATTGTATCATCCATGCTAGTTTATTTCCTTTTATGCTTTCTTCTTGTGTGCTTAATAAACCTTAAGAAAAAACCCAAAAAATAGTTGTAGCTTTTAATTAATTTACTTTCCATGCTTGTAGTAGTAATTAAAAAGAAAACCCAAAAATATTTCCTGTTCTTCTTTTGCTTGTTGGGAGCTTTCCCGTGTAAATAGTTTTATTTCTTTTCTTTTCTTTGGGGGTCGATAGGAGAATGGCATGATTAAATTGTTGAAGTGGCTCTTATATGCTTTATTGTTGATTTAACCAAGAGCCCATATTGCTTTGTCTTCTCCTGTTTATTAAATGCTCACAGATTCCAGCTTAGTCCAATGCACGTGCACTCTTATTATTATTCACATCGTTCGGTCGTGCAAGTGAAAGGCAATTATGATGATATATGATGGACTGACTGAGATGAGAAAAGCTGGTATGAACTCGAACTCTTTTGTTTTCGTAAATATGATGAGTTCATCGTTCTTGAGTCAGCTTGTTATGAATAAACATGTTTGCAATGATAATTAGAGATCATAGTTGCTTGTGCCATGCTTGATTAGCTATGAGTTATAATGGTTTAACTTGCGTGCCAACATGCTATTAAAATGGTTATGATGTGGTATGATAGGGTGGTATCCTCCTCTGAATGATTTAAGTGACTTGACTTGGCACATGTTCACGCATGTAGTTGAAACAAATCAACATAGCCTTCACGGTATTTATGTTCATGGTGGATTATATCCTACTCATGCTTGCATCAAATGTTTATTAATTTAAATTCATATACATGGCTGTTGTCGCTCTCTAGTTGGTCGCTTCCCAGTCTTTTGCTAGCCTTCACCTGTACTAAGCGGGAATACTGCTTGTGCATCCAATTCCTTAATCCCAAAGTTATTCTAGATGAGTCCACTATACCTTCCTATATGCGGTATCTACCTGCCGTTCCAAGTAAATTTGTATGTGCCAAACTCTAAACCTTCAAATAATCATCCTGTTTTGTATGCTCGAATAGCTCATGTATCAACTAGGTTGTCTGTATCTTCCATGTTAGGCGGGTTATTCTCAAGAGGAGTGGACTCCGCTCCTCACTCACGAGAAAATGGCTGGTCACCGGGATGCCCAGTCCCATGCTTTATGCAAACTAAATCAAAAATAATTGCAAAACAAACTCCCCCAGGACCTGATGTATGTTGGAGGCACTCGTTGTTTCGAGCAAGCCATGGATTGATGTTTGTTGGTGGAGGGGGAGTATAAACTTTACCATTCTGTTTGGGAACCACCTATAATGTGTGTAGCGTGGAAGATATCGCCATCTCTTGGTTGTTATGTTGACAATGAAAGTATACCGCTCAAAATATTATTCACCTCTATTTCAAAACCGAGCTCTGGCACCTCTACAAATCCCTGCTTCCCTCTGTGAAGGGCCTATCTATTTACTTTTATGTTGAGTCATCATCCTCTTATTAAAAAGCACTAGCTGGAGAGCACAACTGTCATTTGCATTCATTATTGTTAATTTATATTGGGTGTGACTATGATTGGATCTATTTTACCATGAGTTACAATGTCTAGTCAGTCCTTGGTCTTTAAAGGTGCTCTGCATTTATGTTTTGCGGTCTCAGAAAGGGCTAGCGAGATACCATATTGTTATATCATATTATGATTGTTTTGAGAAAGTGCTATCATCCGAGATTTATTATTATGGCTTGCTAGTTGATTATGCTATTGATATGGGTAATCATGAGACCTGACACTACAAAAAAAGACACATCCGTGACATTTTGGGCCGAACGAAATTTTTTCTGTCATACATATGACACTTCTATGATGATAATTGTGACAAAACCCGGTATCATCATAGATGTGGTGGGCTCCTACTTGTATGACAAAAAATCATGACAGAAAATTGGCTTTTCGTCCTGGGCGGGCCGGAGACGCAGCTGCATGACATTCTTTGGGCCATCCATGACGGAAAAAACCGTGGTAGAAGCGAGGGCGAGGAAAATTTCAGGGAGTTCCCGGTTACGGTGGGAGGTCGGGGGCCGAGCAATGCGCGTTTCTCTCGTACACGTATGCGCGTGTGTGCGAGGCGTTGGCTCTAACTAAACCCGAGCGAGGCGTTGGGCTCTAACTGAACCCGAGCGATTGCACTGCAGGCTACGCGTTACTGAACCCGAGCGATCGATCGATGGCTGTTAACTGAACCCGATCGAGAGATTCCTTCG
>NC_041388.1:72519935-72647703 GCF_002162155.2 Triticum dicoccoides
GTTGGGGCTGGATGAACAGGACCACCCCGTGGAGGGCAGGATGAACAGTGGATGGTGGAGGGCAGGATGAACAGTAGCCCGTAGAGGGGTGGTTGAACAGGAGCCCATGGAGAGGGCTGGTTGAACAGTAGCCTGTGGAGTAGCGTGCGGTGGAGGCTAGATGAACAGGAGCCCGTGGATGAACAGTCGCAGGTGGAGGCTGGAGGAGGTCGGCGGTGGATGAATAGTAGCTTGTGGAGGCTGGAGGGGGTCGATGGTGGAGATGAACAGTATCCCGTGGAGTCCCGTTTTGCGGTACGCCACACCCCTCCCGATGAACAGGACCCCCGTTTCGACCGTAGCGCTCCAACGCAAGTCCGTTTCGTTCATTTTGCGGTACGCCAGACCCCTCCCGATCAACAGGACCCCCGTTTCGACCGTAGGAGGTCCGTGTCCTCCGTTTTGTGGTACGCCTGACCCCTCCCGATGAACAGGACCCCATTTCGAACGTGGCCGGTCGAACACAAGGCCGTTTCTTCCGTTTTGCGGTACGCCGGGCCTCATTTCCATCGCCTGTTCTGTCCAAGCCCTCCTGATGAACACGACCACGCATTCCGTTCCGACCCAGCCGGTTGGCTCCCACGCGTTCCGTTGCCTCCCCATGAACACGAGCATTCCGTTGCCTCCCCATGAAAACGACGCATTCCGTTGCCTCCCCATAAACACGACGATGACGCTGTTTCTCCGTTCCGACCCAGCCATGTACATGAGCCCTGGCCGTATGTATGCGCAAGTAGGCGTTTGAGACCCCGCCCGTATGTACACATACGTGGCCGTATTTTCTTTCTTACACCCTGGCCGCTGTACGTACGTGTACATGCTACGTGCGTGCCTCTACTACGACACATGCGCGCCTCTACTACGACACGTGCGCGCCTCTACATCGACCAGTATGTACGTACACGTTCGCGACAAAAATGACAACGCTATGTACGCTTCGACCAGGTGGGTCCCGACTGTCAGGCACTTCCTTGCCTGCGAAGATGTAGCTGGTGGGTCCCAGCAGTCAGGGGGCGAATTATTTTTTTTGCACGGACGCACTTCCTTGCGTGCGAAGATGTAGCTGGTGGGTCCCAGCAGTCAGGGGGAAATGTTTTTTTCATGAAATACAGTGGCCCGTCCGGTGGGTCCCAGCTGTCAGGTGGAGGAATCATTATTTTCCGCGTAATAAGGTGGCACTTCCTTGCTGCGGCCGTGGACCCAGCTGTCAGCCTCTCCACGTACAGTCCACGTCCGATGGAAGTCGTTCCTTGACCACGTTGACCACACCGCGCCGAGAGCACCAGGGCGGTGGATGACGACGAGGCCTAGGAAGGGGATGACACGAAGGCAGGGAAGACTCGGCAGTTGTTTCCCACGCGGAGGTGAGTACGACTGTACGACGGTTTACTGGTTCGTCTGCCGTCGCCGGAGAATAACAGCAGGTGTGGGTGAGTAGAGGGATGGCTAGGCCAGCGATGGGAGTACGGTCGGGCGGTGAGGCCTGCGCGGCAGCACAGCCGGCCACGAGGAGGAGGGAGCAGACAGTCCCGCCGGCGCTGGTTTGAGCGGCTGGAGCAGGAAGAGCAGAGATTGAAGAAGCACGATGGCCGTTGGATGGACATCCAACAGTCAGTGCTTGTGCGTCAACCTTTTTTAGGAATGCCTCAAATCTGTGGAAAACAGCATAATACCCATCTACCATTATTTCTAACAATTTATAGCCCATATGGTAATTCTTAAGGGTTTTTTTGGAGCCCATATTCTTTTTGTTAGCATTACAACCCATATTGTGGCAACAGTTAAAAATTATAGGAAATTTTGCATATTTCGGTGCAGTCCGAACTGTTTTTAATCCCGAAATTTCGACTCACATTCAAACTAATTTTAAAAATAAATGTATATCAATATAAAATCCAACAAATTCTCCACGCATAAAAATTAATGTAATTGAAAATCTTGAAATGAAAAAAAAGATATTTGAAACTAATTGCCGGTTTGATGTGTTTTAAAATGTACAACCCATTTCTCATTACTGATGGGCCATTTTCTTGGCCAGCCGAATGAAAGCTCTCCTCGTCTTGAAAGATTTGCAGCCCAACAGGCCTGACAAAGCGACTTACTTGGCAAATCACAAAAAAACTGGGCTGTGGCCGTGGACCCAGCTGTCAGCCTCTCCACGTACAGTACTCTTCCGATGGAAGTCGTTCCTTGACCATGTTGACCACGCCGCGCGGAGAGCACACGGCGGTGGACGACGGCAAGGCCTAGGAAGGGGACGACGCGGCAGCGGAAGCCCGCGCGGAGAGGACTACGAGGGTTCACTGGTTCGGCTGCGGTGTGAGGCTGCCGTCGCCGCAAGGCCTGGCCAGCGGTGGGAATAGTAGGGGACGGTGAGGCCTCTGCGGCAGCACAACCGGCCACGAGAGGCAGGAGCATGCGACACGACCGGCGCTGCTTTGGGCGGCTCGAGCAAGAAGACCAGAGGTTGAAGAAGCACTACGGCAGTTGGATGGACATCGTACGGTCACTAGAGCTAGAATCGTTCATATTGACTAAGTTGACAAAGCCCTTCGTCCCCGTCAACTTAATAGGCCCACAAGTCAGCCTCCCAGCAAGGTGGGTCCCAGCTAGCCGGGGGAGTATTCATTTTTTTGTGCGTAATAAGGAGGCACTTCCGGTGGGTCCGAGCTGACAGCGGGGGGAACGTTTTTTTCGCGAAATACGGTGGCCTGTCCGGTGGGTCCCAGTAGTCAGGGGGAAACGATTTTTTTCGCAAAATACTGGTGGCCCATCCAGTGGGTCCCTGCTGTCAGGTGGAGGAACCATTATTTTCCGCGTAATAAGGAGGCACTTCCTTGCTGCCGCCGTGGACCCATCTGTCAGCCTCTCCATGTACAGTCCACGTCCGATGGAAGTCGTGTCTTGACCACATTGACCACGCCGCGCCGAGAGCACCAGGGCGGTGGAAGATGGCGAGGCCTAGGAAGGGGACGACGTGGAGCCGGTGAAGACGCGGCAGTGGATGCCCACGCGGAGAGGAGTATGAGGGTTCACTCATTCGGCTGCAGTGTGAGGCTGCCGTCGCCGTAGAGCCTGGCCAGTGATGGGAATAGTAGGGGGCGGTGAGGCCTCCGCGGCAGCACAGCCGGCCACGGGAGGCAGGAGCAGGCGGCACGACCGACGCAGCTTTGGGCGGCTGGAGCAAGAAGACCAGAGGTTGAAGAAGGACTACAGCCGTTGGATGGACATCGTACGGTCACTGCAGCTAGAATCGTTTATATTGACTAAGTTGACAAAGCCCTTAGTACGTCAACTTAGTAGGCCCACAGGTCAGCTTCCAAAATGGTGCGCCCCAGATGTCAGGGGGGGAATCATTTTTTGGGCGGGTGAAGCTAGAATATCCGAGATTGAAGAAGAAGCATGGCATCCCGTTGGATGGACATCCAACAGCCACTGCTGCTAGAACCGTGTGTTGACTATAAGTTGACAAAGCCTTGCATACGCATCAACTCTGTTTTTTTAGGGGACGCATCAACTTAGTAAGGCCAGAAGTGTGTGGCAGAGAACTTATAGCCCATTTTAGATTTGTAAGAATGTGTAGCCCATTTTTGAATTCTAATGGAATTTACTACAGCCCATTTACAGTTTGTTAAAAGTACAGCCCATTTCAACCAACCGTTCAAAACAGAATTCAATAAAAATTTCCACATTTTGATGGGATCCGAAATATTTTTATCCTGAAATTTCTAGTCAGATTAAATACAATTTCAATATAAATTTATATTACGTAAAAATCCAACGAAACATTGCGCTCGCAACAATTAATGAAATTAAAATTTTCAATATCCAAAAATGATATTTTATAAAGTAATCACGTGTTTGGTGCATTTTTTATAGTTACTGCCCAGTTTTTATAATTACATCCCATTTATTATTTCTTAAAGCCCATTTCTTGTTAAGCCTAATGCATCCCTCCTAGGAAAGATTTGCATCCCAGCGGGGCGGAGAATAACAACTTGACCTTGCCTGGGTATTCCTAAAAAAAGTATAGCTGGGCTAGCCATTTTTAGCTTGAAAAAATTAATATCTGGGCTGGATATCTTGCCTGGGCTAGACGAGCCACAGCCCGCCCAGTTAATACCTGTAGCGATGTTTTCGTTGTTGTTCAGAGGAGACAAATTAATATCTGGGCTAAACATCGAAAAACTCTGTAGTGCTCACACCTCAAAAACACAAATACTGCTCGAGCTACTTGGTCCCAGCTGTCGGCCGCTTCTTGTGCAATTCTCTCGTTTATTGACTACTACATAGGTTGACAATGGTGTGGGACCGTGATGTCAGGAAACCAGGGGGAAGCAAAATAAATTACTCCAGCGAGCGCTTCTACCTTTGCCTCGTTGTCTCCCGTGGAAACCCCTTTCCTCCCTTTTTTTGCTCGGGCAAGGACCAATGCATGCAGCATGTCCATGCGGTTATTAGGTAAGAAATAAAAGCGCTTTGCATGCTATGAATTATGATGGCCTGCACGGGTAGCTAATAAGGCATCCTCTTAACTGCTGTGATTAAATGTTGTGTTTAGAAGAGAGAAATATTCTTCTTTTCCACCAACCTACTTGCACCTAGGTCGTGATGCACCTTCTAATACGACTTATTCACCTAGACTGAGGGAGTATAGTTTTATACATATATATATATATAATAAGGAGGCACTTGTGTACATGAGGCTATGGACCTGGTGGGTCCCCATTGTCATCCTCTCTAAGTAAAGTCATCTCCTCGCCCGCGCGCGCTTTCTGCCCGAAATAGTCAGCGCCGCCCGCCCCGCTTCCCGGTGCAGGCGATTGCTCCGCCTTCAAACGACACAAGTGTCGTCTGTCCATCCATCTGCCGCCCACATTAATGATACGCGGTTGCCGAGGCGGCTACTCTGATGCCACACGTCCGTCCCTCCGCCCGCCCACCATTGCTATATAAACTGTTGCGCCGACCATAGCTGCAGTCATCCGCATCCGTTCCCTTTCTCCTATCCACACCACTACTGCCCACCATGGCTTCCTCGCGCTCCAGCGCTCTTCGGGACAGGCGGACGACATACCACAAGGAGATGGCAGCCATTGCTGCCGACCGGCTGGTCGGCAGGCAGCCGGAGGACGACGACGTCCCAATGGAGAACATGGTAGTCGACGATCCGGCGCCAACCCCCTCCTCCACGCCATCCTTGCCGGTGCATTGCACCATGACCATCGGTGAGGCCCGTGCCCAATATATGGACATTGTGAGGCAGATGCATCAGGAGCAATTCCGGGAGGCGCAGGCCGACGCCGACTACAACCACCATCACCTCTAGGAGCACCTACAGGCGGAGGAGCAGATCGCCGCGGAGCGGGCGGAGCAGGAGGCGCTGCTCGACTCGTACCGCTCTGCCCGCAAGGGCTGCCTCGAGCGCTGGTGGTACCGCATGCGGGTGGCGGAGGCTACGGCCGCCTACAAAGAGGCTAGCAAAGAGGGCGATGAAGCGGGCGAGGCGTTGTTTGGCGAGACCGAGGACGAGGCAGAGAACAACGCCGACTCCGATGAGTCCCCACTCCCCTGGCGTCGACGAGGCCCTGCTCCGCCGAGGCCTCGCGGTGCCAACAACAAGGCAGAGGACACCGCCGGCTCCGGCAAGGCCCTGCCCCGCCAACAACGAGGCAGAGGACATCATCGGCTCAGCCGAGGCACTACCTTGCCGATAATGCGGGGGAGGATTTCCACCGCTCCGCTGAGGCGCCGCCCGCCGGCAACGAGATAGAGGACATCGCCGGCTCCGCCGAGGCCCCGCCCCACTGCCAACGAGGCCGAGCCACACAGAAAACCAGGAAGAGTAGAACACGGTAGGTCGTCGCCGCTCGGGTCCAAGTAAGGCCACCGCTGCTACCCTCCTATTGAAGCCAAGCTAGGCGGGTTGACCATTGACGGCCGGTTAGCTTCTTGGCGGCGACATGGAGTCAGGGAGTTCTGCTGGAGAATAACGCCGCTTCTACTTAACTGTTGGTGCAGTTGGCTGACTGACACGTGGGCCCAACAGGCCACATGTCAGTTACGCAACTGCACCTGTATTTAAGTCACTGAAGCTTCTGTCCGGCTCAGTGGGACACAGGTGGGTAGCTTTGGTTAATTAATTATACCTCCAACGCACCCCTTTTTAGTTGAAGAATGTCTGAAATGTAATGAAATCTGGCATGTTTATATGAAATCCGACCGTGTATGAATGAATTTATTTCGATTAGTGCGAATTCCTGTATCACTGGCATTGGATGGACATGCAAAACAATAAGTACTAGCATTATTCCTAGGGTGATCACCTCGTTTGCAGCAGTTTCACATGTACTCCCTCTGGTCCTTTCTAGTCTGCATACAAGTTTTGTCTGCAGTCAAAGTATCTCTACTTTGACCAACCTTATACAAAAAAGTATGCACTTTCACAATGTGCGAAGTAAAAAGGAACAGAAGGAGTACAAAGAGTTTGAGCAGCTTTTTAGCGTTTCTGTACATTGCAATCAAACACACAGGCCTGGCAATTCATAGAGAACATTCAAAACAATCGATGATTATGCATCTCAGCGACTCACATGTCAGAGGCAATATTTACTTCACAACTAAAGAATAAAGAAAAAAATTTATCGACGCTGCTGACAGCAAATGGCGTCCCATTCAAAAATATCAAACGCATGTCTTGCTAAAATCAATGAGCAAAATTTGACAAGGTTGTCCCATTCCAAAATATCAAATGCCTATGATTGTGGAATGGGCAGGGTTTGACATCAGTTCGGACATTGACATGGCACCTCATGCTAAATAAACCAGTTGTTCTTTTTGTGCAGTTCCACCAAAATCAACCAAATTCGCGCGTAGCTTGTATGATTTCGCCCTTATATGTTGCAACACCTTGAACTTATCGGCACCTCCTTTCTTGTGGTGGAAATGAATGATTCGATGTATTCATGAACATTTTGTGTAGTTCCCATTGAAATCAAGCTGAGCACCCCTGTTTGCACAAATACAAAAAAGTGATTAGTATAGAGCAAACTGTACTATGAATTGACAGTTTCAACAGGCACATACATGGTCCATGTAGAGCACACTTTTATAAAAACGGAACTCACCAGAAAGAATCCTAGAACAACATTGTACTCGCGCATCACAGCAAAAAAATGGAGATTTTGGCAGTCCTTCTGAGCTGAAGTTAGTTTGGTCTTGTGGGGAGTAATGTAACCATCCTTCAACTGCTCCTTCTGATGATAAGATAGACAGGGCTTCTTCATCCTGGCATAATCAGAACTAGTCACTTCACGTGCTCCATATTCTTCTTCAGAGGAAGATGATCCTGTTGTGCAAAGACAAGAGGACTACTAAATGCTAGCATCACTGTTTGCTCGAAAAAAAAGGAAAGGAAACATTTAAAACAGCACAGATGAAGCACTTCTCAAGGACAATACCACTTTTTCATGACAGTATCTAAATAGTAGCACAACACCAATAGAGATGACAAAGCTCAATCATATGGATGAAATCAGTGGTGAGTACCAACCTTTGTCAGGAGGCTTATTGTGTAGAGCATACAGATGAAGCAATTCTCCGGAACCATCTGTTGCTATCTACGGTGATGGCCATGCTTACTATATACTCCTCGATTAGTTTAATGTTTCCAACATCTTCTTGTGCAGTTCCACTAAAATATATGGTATCTTCAAAGAAGATCCCTGTTTGCACAAGTAGAGATAATTACATATTACATTAAGAGTGGCATCAAATCAGTGGCAAAACAATTTCTCGTTCCAGCCATAGCAATAAATTAAGATGCAAAACTATATCATTACTTGTGTCATCACAGTTCCAGTGCTTCATTATAGCACCGAGAGTTGATTTTTTGTTTTTCTTCCCCTTGTTCTTCCCCTTCATCACTTGGTTCAATAACAAACAAGCTTCACCTTCAATTTAAGATTTGGCATGTCAATTAGGGAGCACAAGTATAGTACTAAACTTAATTTTCTGATGAAAGTTGCAAAATACAGGCCAGCAGTTGTGAAATATCCTTATGTTACCTCAATGGGATATTATGGTGCACATACAGATTGGAAGTCTTGTCTCCATTTGTGCAGTTCACTAAAATCAAGCAACATTATCGTACAAGTAGCACAACATATGAATGCACACAGCAAAATCATGTGAAAGAAGGCTAGTACTGACCTCTCATGATGCGGAATTCAAACAACTGACAAGAAGAAGATCTGAACCAAATTCGCCTTAACGGATAGGAAGTAAGATCTCCTCTTTTGCAGTTCCCATAAGATCAAGCAATCAAGCAACGTTGTTGGTGTGACATTTTGGTTGAACTGCACAAAACACTCTTAAAACAAAAGTGTCTTGTGCAGTGCAACAAAAGGTCACAATGGCAACAAGGTGAAGCAGATAACCCTATTTACACAGAGGTGCAAAGGAAACAATTAGTGGTCAATAACGATGGATGACATAGAAGCCAACAAAAAGAAGCATCTACCTTATCTAAATGGGAAAGAAAGCAAGACAGTAGCATTTCTCAAACGGTGGCATTGATTAATATTAACATAGAGATTATATTAACAATAAAATTCGTTAAACATGTAATTTGCTTTTAACTGTGGCATTGCATCAATTTTCCAGCGGCATTATTAGAGGGTGTTTGTTTACAGGGACATTTTGGTGTAGGGACTAAAAAACTCCGTGTCAGTCCCATCTAAACCAAAGAGGAGGGACTTTTAGGGACTAAAAGTGGGCATTTGGGACTAAAGAAAGAAGACCCCGAGGGAGTCTTTTTCGGACTTTTTCCAACAGTTGCCCCTGCCATGCATCGGACCTTGTCTCTATTAGTTCATTACTAGGGGTAACATGGTCTTTTAGCATGTCATTTAATAACCTCTAGTCCATGTTTAGTCCCTGGAACCCAACAGGTAGGGACTAGGGAGTTTTTAACCAAACAGGGCCTTAGATTAACAACAGCTAATGAGTTGCACGGGACAGTGGACGCACCAGCACCATGTGCATCTACCGATGTAATGTGGTCATGCACAGTCTGTTGCAACAAAGAACAAACAACCAAGGAGCATATTTGTGTTGGTCCCAGTTTTGTTATCTTTAGACGCCTTTCCCTATGTGAGCGCAACAAATCTAGTCCTGCTCAAACTCTACAGCCTTGTACCTTCCTTTCCTTTTTGAACTAGTACTTTCGCCCCTTCCTTTCCTCTTTGAACCATGTCCTAGATTTATGCGATACAACTTTCCCCACTACTTTCCCCCATTCCTTTCCTCTTTGAACCACGTCCTAGATTAATGCTATACAACTTTCCCCCTTCATTTCCTCTTTGAACCACGTCCTAGATTCATGCTATATACAACTTTTCCCACTACTTTCCCCCACTCCTTTCCTCTTTGAACCACGTCCTAGATTCATGGTATACATGCAGCTAGAGCAATGCAAGTGGAGTAAGTAAATTATACCTTAAGGTTCTTGGGGCGTGGTTCAGTGGGCGACGGGACGGCGGCAAAGAAGAAGGGGTCAGAGGCCCTCCCGCGCCGCTGCTGGGTGGAAAGTGAACAGATGCGCCAGTAGTCCCTCGCCGACGACGACAATGTTAAGCCTCCTTCCCTTCCCGGCGGACGGATTCTGCCGGCTCTTTGAGCAGCAGTGAGGGGAGAGAGAGAAGCCAACGAAGTCTTGTTTAGATCTAGAGAGGGCGAGAGAGTGTGAAGAGAGCAATTACAAGCGTTGAGGCTCCAGCGGGAGAGGACGAGAGAGTGTGAAGAGAGCAACTACAAGCGCTGAGGCTCCAGCTGGAGAGGACGAGAGAGTGTGAAGAGAGCAACTACAAGCGCTGAGGCTCCAGCGTGTATATATATACTGGAGAGAGAGTGTGAAGCGTGCAAACCCTAGGAAACATTTTGACCAGTCAAAGAATCCTCCTGGCACAAATTATGCTCAAGTGTAGTTATCGAACCCGAGAGCTCAAGTTTGATGAGCGAACAGGCTAACCAGCTACCCAACCCTCCCGTTATGTTCAACGAGAGGGAAATAACCTTTTATACATTCCTGCATTCGTGTGACAAGCATGTCGTGTTTTTGTGTGTGTGTGTGGGAGTCATTGGGATTTCAATCATAATCGTGTCATGTGGCTTTGGTAGTAAGACTATCCACAGTGGTGCAGAAATAATGCAGCCTTAGTCACCTTACCTCTCTCCAGGTAGTACGTTGGGTCCCACCAGTCAGAGGGTGAAACAAACAAGTTAATAAGAAAAATTAAAAGCGCCAGTGGTGTATCTTACCTCACACATCTCGCTACTGCTTGGGAACACTATCCAATTGATCCCTCTGTTCGCTCAGGTACTATTTTAAGTGAATCCTTATTATAACATTAACACAAATTTTGGGCACTTGTATTCGACTTAAGTCAGTGTGCCACCGTATCTCGTATACTTACTACTCCCTCCGTCTAGGTGTAATAAGTCACGTTAGAAGGTGCAACGGGACCAAGGTGCGTGCGTGCGCGCGCGCGCGCATGTGTGTGTGTGTTTAACACCATGTGTGTGTTAGAGAGAGCGACATATCGACCTACTCCTACAGAGAGATGTTGTGTAGTGTATGATTTTAGCCGCGAGAGTCGGTGCATCCTCTCATTTCCGGGCATGTCCGGTAGGGACATGCGGACAGCTGCCACACCCGCTCCTGACCAGCTTGGCCCACCCAAAGCCCCTCCATCGCCCGCGCGCGCTTCCCGCCCGAAACGGCCAGCGCCGCTCCAAAGCATCGGTGCCACATTCATGCCCGGGCAGAGCAGACGCGACCTCTCACTGGCGCAAGAGTGATGGTTGCTTCGTCCGTCCAACTTACTGCTGGGTCTATGTGATTTGACGGCTCATTGGTCTTTATTACTGAGGTGGTAGGACTGCTGGATGTCCCACGCTTTCGGTGAAAGGAGGTATACTACTACTAGATTACAATTTTCTCCATTCTTACAGCGGAGGCGTGCAAGAGCAGTGAAAACACGCAGGCTCAGTGATTACATGGCCCACCTCACACTATCACCGTGCGACACCTAACTCTTTACATAGCACTCCATCCGTTCCTTAATATTACTAGATGAGTCCCCACGCGTTGGCGCGGAACAGCGTTATATCTCTCTGTGCAAAATTATCGATTTCATAGAACAAAAAAAACTCTATAACCGCATGATAAATGTGGTAGCCAAACTAAATAAACTCCCATCATCATTTAGATCATCCCACATAAGGAAAAAAGATCAGCAACTCCTACTGCATAATGGGATTATATTTTTCTTTTTGACATGTTAATGGGACTTAAAAGCTCACTTACATGCATGCTACCGGTACATGCTTGCATGCAGACATGTTGATGTGATTTAAAACCCACTCACATGCATGTGGCACGGTATTTCTGCATGCTTGCATGTGGCTTAGTGTGGAGCCTCTCAATGTCAAGATCAGACGGCTATTATGGACTGATTTACTTCATCTAACGGCTACATCAATTTTGATGACGTGGCTCAAGGAGAGGATAGAGAATTCCTAGTAGTGGGGGCTAGCTATTACTAGTAGATATAAGTCTTTGTAGATATTCCACTACATACAGAACAAAATGAATGAATCTACACTTAAAATGCATCTATATACATCCGCATGTGGTTCATGGTGAAATCTCTACAAAGACTTATATTTAGGAACGGAGGAAGTACTAGTATAGTACGTACTGTAATTTATCAGCAAGATAAATTTGTTCAATGCTATGAAGCTTCCAGCTTTTGTTACATGTATCTTGCGTCCAAGGTTGCCCGTTGCAACATTTCATCAAATACAAAGGAGACTAACATGCATGCTATTGCATCTCAATGATTGACAGATCATAGCAAATATGTACTCCCTCCGTTCCAAAATAAGTTTCTCAACTTTGTGCAAACTTTAGTACAAAGTTGTACTACTACTACTACTAAACATGACACTTATTTTGGAACAGAGGCAGCTAAAGAAAAAATGATCCATGCAGTCCCTAGCCTTTGAACCGTGAACCCTGACCAGGCATCAATTTGCTGGCAACGTTCGAGCTTCCTAATAAATGAAGTTTGCAACCTTTTGACCATCGGATCATTTTGTGCAGTTTCACCAAAATCGAGATGAGCATTGAGGGAGTCCTAGATTAGGGGGTGTTCAGATAGCCGGACACCTGGACTATGAAGATACAAGATTGAAGACTCCGTCCCATGTCCGGAAGGGACTTTCCTTGGCGTGGAAGGCAAGCTTGGCGATACGGATATGAAGATCTCCTACCATTATAACCGACTTTGCATAACCCTAACCCTCTCCGGTGTCTATATAAACTGGAGGGATTTAGTCCGTAGGACAACATACACATCAACAAGCATACCATAGGCTAGCTTCTAGGGTTTAGCCTCCTCGATCTCGTGGTAGATCTACTCTTGTACTACCCATATCATCAATATTAATCAAGCAGGACGTAGGGTTTTACCTCCATCGAGAGGGCCCGAACCTGGGTAAAACTTCGTGTCCCTTGTCTCCTGTTACCATCCGGCCTAGACGCACAGTTCGGGACCCCCTACCCAAGATCCGCCGGTTTTGACACCGACAAGCATCCCTGTGGAAAAGAAATTGAACAAGCGTGATTAGAATAAGATTACTGGGACTAGTTGATGAGACATAAACTCATCACAAATACAGTACGTAGAAGCCAGTAGAGGTATGTGCGGGGCAAAGTAGAGAAATATCCACAGGGAGTGATGTGGACAGCTGGAGCAGTGGTGCAAGCAGGCTGTAAAGGGAGTTGTACCTGAGGGACGTAGCTCAACCTTGAGGAGGGCGGCGGGAGGCGGCAACTGCCCACGTCACGGTAGTGAGCAAGGGACGAAGGCAACCTCACCGGCTTTGTGAGAGAGAACGGCGGGGACCCCTGATCGGGACGTGCGGATAGTGGGTTTTCGCTGTCGGCGACGGCCACCGCATCTACACTAAGCATCCAACCCTTCCCCAAGCGGACGTGATCCGCTGGGATGTTAGAGATGTGGCCACAGTCGTTTTGTGCGAGAGAGTGTGAAGAGAGCAACCCCAGCAAGCAACCGTGTAGGCTGGCCCGTCCTAACTATGTATATAGTGGAGCAGTTTCCTTTTCTCTCCATATGAACCTATCATATTGCGTATGTGCCACTGAAAGAAAAAAACATTATTTATAAATGACGCGGCACCTACTACTCGTTCTCCTATAACCTTGCACTTGGCATCTCCAGAATATTAACCTTGCGATTGGCTCTTCGCCTCTTCGGGAATGTCGAGCAATAATGGTAGTGCAGTATATATCGTTCTGGCTATACGAGACCGAATGAATTGCTGCACGTCCACCACATGGGTGAGGGTCGAGGGGTGACGGTGTCCTGGACTAGGGGGTACTCAACACGTCATCTCCCGATCTGTTAGATTGGGCCGAGGACCCCCATGGCCGTATACTCATGGGCCAGTTCGGACAGCTACCGCATACATGGAAGATTCCACAAGACTTGGTGATCAAGACAAGGACTCCTCCCCACCGGCGTATTCGGCTAGGACTCTTGTTATCCTAGGCCTTTGGTGCATTATATAAACCGAGGCCAGGCTAGTCGATAGATAACATATACAACAATCATACCATAGTCTAGCTTCTAGGGTTTTAGCCTCTACGATCTCGTGGTAGATCAACTCTTGTAATACTCATATCATCAATATCAATCAAGCAGGACGTAGGGTATTACCTCCATCAAGAGGGCCTGAACCTGGGTAAACATCGTGTCCCCTGCCTCCTGTTACCATCGATCCTAGACGCACAGTTCAGGACACCCTACCTGAGATCCGCCGGTTTTGACACCGACATTGGTGCTTTCATTGAGAGTTCCACTGTGTGATCGGCAAAAGGATCGATGGCTTGTCTGCGGATTAATTGCGACGTCGACATCTTCGTCACCGGCTCGACTGGTCACCTTGGCTCGACCGAGGACCGCGCTCCTTCTCCGATCGTCATGTTCAGACGGGGGCCTTCATCAACATCAACTCCGATCTCTATCATGGCCATAGAGGAATCATTCATGGAGCTCGAGGGCTCAACGTCAACATTGCCCTCGGGCAGCCATGCTGTTTTTTGAGGCAGCGAACTTGTATCCGCGGTCACCGCCTCCTCGAGCGTTGGTTTGACGATTGCTTCGGTGGAATTGTGCTGAATTACGTCTAGAACAGCCATACAAAATTTCGTCGAATTCTGATGGAGGAATATTCGACAATCTAGGATATACCGGAGCCCTGTCAAATCTCGACAGGAATCTGGACGAGTTTAGGGCGTGGTCTCCAGAGCCCAGCTCGGAGGTCCTTTGAAAGATCCAACCGTTTATCTAGTTCGGAATTCGCATATCTACTACCCCTCCAAATTTCAGCTTGATCCGATGGTTCAAACTCCAGGAACCTTTTGATGAGTGGACCAATTTTTGGATCCGTTTTCTGCGCGAATACAGATCCGACCCGAATTCATGTTTCTTTATGAACGTGATATTGGACAACCTTTTTAGAGGAATTCTCTTCTAGGGTATTGTGCGTTGTTTTTAAACATGTGCCCATAAATTTTTAAGCCTCCCCCAAGGTCATCTTCATCATCATGCTGGTGTCAAACCAGTCCAGCAATATTGCTCCAAGGTTGCCGACCTGCGCTAGACACGTCATCACTTTGTTGAGACGAGCTCAACCTCTTTGGATCATCATCTCGGCAAGCCGAACAAGAGTCCGGCATCGTGAAGGATAAATCATCACCAACATCGCCGCCCCACGGATTACACGGAACGGGCATACCGGCATCGCCGCACGGTCACTTAATCAAGTCGGCATCGACCACGTCACGACCCGCATCGGCAGGGCCACACTGTTGCTTCTTCAAGCTGGTGTCCATCACGCCGACCTACTTCAACTCATCGGCCGACATCGAGGCTTCAACATCGAGGCTAGACCGAGGGCTTCGCCGTCTCTTCATCAACCTACTCCGGAGACTTCGGCGTCACTAGCCGAGCAGCTCTGTCACGTTAGCTGGACTGATGGCTTTGCCTCGGTGAGCCAACCTTTGCCAGCATCGCCATACCGTCGCTTCATCGCCCATCAGGCAATGGGTGTGTGGATTGAGTCCCAATTTTCGGAATCACCTTTCTTCGGATTGCTACAACAAATAAACCAGGTGCTATTAATCCTAGTATTTATTGCTTGTTCGGGTTCATTTTTCCCAAGGAATTATTACTCTTGTTTGTTCATCATATGTACACAGGTCTATCAAATGATGGACGCATTAACGACGGTCGCATGGTAGTTCGGTCAGTTTCTGTACATGGTCCGGCGAACGCCGCATCCGGAACTCGGACCGACCGGTGAATTCAGGCTTTGCCACGCCTTTACCGCATCACACCGATGCCCTTCATCGACATTGACTTCGGCTCCAGGCCATATTTCTTTTATTACTCACTTTGAATAAATTATTTATTATGCAACGTTTTTTAATTATTATCATTACTATTATCTCCGGTTTGCACTGTTTTTTGTGCATAGGAAAATGATCCGGGTTGGGCAGTATCGTCAACTCGGCATACTGACATACAACGTCACCTCGGATCGACAGGGGGCTTCGTCAACACTTCATTACCCCATGCCGGGGACTTCGGCATCACTCTGCCAGCCTGAATTGACCGTGCTATGTCACCACTTCGAAGTGCCGAGCCCTTTTCTCCGCCACCTCGGGACTGACTTGGGGGATGGAACCTTGTCCCGCATCAAGCTCGGACCGCGTCATCAATACCGAACACATTAACCAGCTAAGTTGCCTTCATGCTCAAAGTTTTAAATTTTTAACTTGTGTTCGGTTCGACCAAGCATTATACTTTTTTGGAAAAAAGTTGCTTGTAAAAAAATTTCCTTGTCCAAACTTTGTTTGTGACGCACAAATTCAAATACCCGGTTTATTTGGGGGCTTCCTTTATGAAGCTTTTCCTCTTGCATATGATCATACTTGTACGGCTTCGTTCCTTGTTTGTGTATTACGCCACAATATGCACCATATTGACTTAAGTGATTTGCAAGCTGGGTTGCCTGGCTCCTGTGCTTACCCCTACGTTCCCGATTGTTCGGCTAGGGAGTAAAGGGAGCACCTCTGTGATTGTCATGACCGGGTCATCTGAGCTCTGACCTCAGACTGGGTGAAGCCGAAAGCTAGCGCTCTTATTGTTTTCAATCATGGTCGGCACACAACGGAACTCATGAGTACAAAAAATCTATTGCACAAGTCTCATTGTAATAATGAGCACCGAAGAAAAGAATCGGTGGGGGTACTATTTTCTTCGAAGATGCTTCTTACACTTCGTCTGTAATATAGCATAAGTTCCCTGAGCGCGCTTTGTCTGTTACATCCTTATGACCTGGTTGCCTGGTTATCAGAAACACTGTCGATATTCTCGACAGGTGGAGTACATAACACTTTCCGGTCCTTCACCGAAGAGGGAGAAGCCGACGGTCGGTTAAGACGCATTTAAAGTTCGGGTGAACAAAGATATGATATTAGTACTTCGGTACAGACAATCATTATACATAAAGTTCTTTTACCCAAGTCACTTGGGGGCTCTTAAATTTATATGAGTCGTTTTATAATAAGTGTTCTTCTTCTTAGTTGTTGCAAAGTTATTATTATTATTATTATTCACCCCTTTTTTCGACACAAGTGTGTGGTCACTAGTCGGGGAGCCTAATTTCTTTCTCAAAGCCGCTAGAGTTTAGTTTGCTAAACTGGCCTAATGAGAAGTACTCCTCCTTCAAGATAGGAGGTTGAAGCTGTAGGCTGACCCGCTTGAAGTCTTGAGATAGGATGTGTCATGTTAAAGCACGACAGAAGCACTCTTTTTTTCTAAGACCAATTTTCGGATTGGCACCGAACACTTGATCTTGTTCGGACGTCAAGTTTTTACTGACGTTTTTTGGTTTTCCAAGCTTAAGACACTTTTAAACTATTTGTGTATTTTCAACACAAGTCTCGCAGTGCAACACCGGACACCTTTAGAGATTCGGCAAAAACATTCTCGAATATTGCTATATATGCATCGGTTTCGAATTGTGTCTTCGGTCAATAGTTGGATTGCCCGGCTCCTGCACTTGCTTCCTACGTTCCGCTTTGTTCGGCTAGGCGTGCAAAGGGAGAACCACTGCGATTGTGCTTCCAGCTCACATGGTTAAGCACCTCAGTGGAGAAAGCCGAAAACTGACTGTCACAATAAGCGTAAACTGGTCAGTGATCCGATGAATGTGTTAAATGACGGGCCATTCATAACAATGGCCGAAGTGTTTACGGCTTGACCTCGACTGTCGCCGAACACTACCTGGGGCTATTAACTGGCCTCCCAAAATAAATCCTTGATATTTTGCTCTTACATTAGAGCTGAGGTTTCATGATCATGCTTAGCATGACAACCAAAGAAAGGAACCGATAGTGGGACCATTTTCTTTGGAAGACATTTCTTATGTTAAACAGTAATATAACATATCTCTCTGTGTACCTTTGTTTATAAAACCGTATGGCCAGATTGCCCTGTTTGTCGTAAATCTTTGCCCTCATAAAGGCTTTATAAAGTAGGACAAACACTCCTCGGCTACTGGCCGAGGAGGTGGAAGCCGATGGTCGGTCAACAAAGTTTTGTACAATGCGGATCCGAGCATTAATGATGTAAAGTACTTGGATACATAGAGTCATTACACATAATTTGTGATTTTACTATGGATATTGATCCTTAATTCGGCCACCCGTGCCCGCATTAAGGCTCGGGGGCTACTGGGCTTCGGGCTTATTATTTACAAACATTAAAGGGGCACATCGATCCCCTGATCTGGTGTTGCCACCCGACCAGTGTCTCGGGGGCTACTGCATTGCCTGTTCAATGCAGAAAATTTTAAGTGCAATACAGTTTCCGACGAGATTTTGATCCTCAGGTTGGTCGGCCGCACCCAACCTGAGTCTCGAGGACTGAGCACGCCGCTTTTTGTGTCCCGAAGTATTCTGCTGAGCTAGGACTTGATCCTCAGGCCGATTTTGCAAATCAACCTGAGTCTGAGCGGCTACTAGGATCAGCGGTCTTACATCATCCTTCAGGTGCATCTCGGGTTTTAGACCGATACACACCTTGAGGGCTACTGACTATATATCTCGGCAGAGAATAAATTGCACCAATCAAAAATATTGACAAAAAATCGGCCCAGAGTCGGGGTGGTGCACCACCTCGGAAGTAGTCCGGCATAAATCTCGGGCGCTAGTGGCTGGCTCCATAGAGGGCATTTCCGGCATTAAGCTCGGCTAAACTCCTTCAACTTTTTTGAATCAAGGTGATTTATGACAGTCCAGCATTGGAGCCTAGACATAGTCCGGCGTTGGAGCTTGGACATAGTCCGGTGTTGGAGCTTGGACACAGTGCGGCGTTGGAGCTCGGATACATCTCGGCATTGGAGCTCGGAAGCAGTCCAACATTGGTGCTCGGCTGCAAAAGATACCTCGAATGCAGTCCGGTGTTAGAGCTGAGACGCAAGAGGACACTGCCTCCCGGGAACAACTTCAAACCCGAGGTGTGGCATAAAAATAACAAGGTATTGATAAAGGCCGGAAACTTGAAGGGGCTCCTCAGATACCCGACGTGTAAACTCGTCAAATGCATTTCGGTGATCCTTAAGATCGAAGATGAGAAGATTTGTTGAACCAGTTTTCAAGACCGACAACCGAAGATGAAGAACAGTTCGGAAGAATCGAGGAGCGTCCCTAACTTGAAGACCGGTTCAGGGGGCTACTGACGGTGTCCTGGACTAGGGGGTACTCAACATGTCATCTCCCAATCTGTTAGATTGGGCCGAGGACCCCCATGGCCGTATACCCATGGGCCAGTTCGGACAGCTGCCGCATACATGGAAGATTCCACAAGACTTGGTGATCAAGACAAGGACTCCTCCCCACTGGTGTATTCAGCTAGGACTCTTGTTATCCTAGGCCTTTGGTGCATTATATAAACCGAGTCCAGGGTAGTCGATAGATAACATATACAACAATCATACCATAGGCTAGCTTCTAGGGTTTTAGCCTCTATGATCTCGTGGTAGATCAACTCTTGTAATACTCATATCATCAATACCAATCAAGCAGGACGTAGGGTATTACCTCCATCAAGAGGGCCTGAACCTGGGTAAACATCGTGTCCCCTGTCTCCTGTTACCATCGATCCTAGATGCATAGTTTGGGACTCCCTACCCGAGATCCGCCGGTTTTGACACCGACAAGGGGCGAGGGAGAGTGCTACATACGGAGCAAAATGAGTGAATCTACACTCTAAAATACGTCTATATACATCAGTATTTGGAGTATGTACTAGTAGTTCATATTGAAATCTACTAAAGGACATATATATTCCAAACAATATGATATAATCTCTATAACCAAGGTAGTAGGGACGAGGAGTAAACGGAGAGAGTAGTAAATTTTTCTCCTCGTCCTGCGAGCCACCGTGCGCATGGGCGAGGGAGCGGGCGTAAGGCGTAGTAAGCAAGCTTCACCTCATCCTACGAGCCACCGCGCCCGTGGGCGGGGGAGACAGCGTACTAAGCAAGCTTCTCCCCGTTCTGTGAGTTGACGGGACACATCAAAAGTACTCCAGTGTATATAGCCTTGCCTCTAAGGTAGGCCCCACATGGTTTGCCTCTTTTTTTAACATAACACATCAAGTCGCAATTTGTTTGTTCACTCGTGGTAGACAATCCTCCCTCCACCAAGTGGACAACCAGTACACGTGCCAAATTACCATGTGGGCTGCCTTTTCCATACAGAAATGAGCTCCACCGTGTACCCGCGGGTGTGGTTGGGAAAGAGACGGGAGTACATGCGCCGTGCATGCACCTCTTCTCTTCGTGCACGTCCCCCACCTACGTGGGTGTGTGTGAGAGATACGAACCGTGTTCGTGAGTGTTTTTTGTGTTCGGGTGGGGTGGGGTTGGGGTCGGGGTTGATTTCGTGAATTATTTGTGGGAATATGTGTCGATGACATCTCAAACAAAATTTTGCATGCAATGTGTGTGAAATGGAGGCCTATCCATATCATACATAGAGGGTCGGGCAATCCACGAGAAGAGAGGGAGGGGTCATAGCTATCGATAGAGTCGAAGAGAGGATCAAGTGTGTGGGTGCGAGATCGATGAAGAGATCCATCGAAATTGTGTGTGTGTGTACAAGTCAAAGATATAGGGCGACTGGCCTACCGGAATGTTAGAGGGCACACGTCAAGTTTGTGTGTGGCAGGGAGACATGACTAGAGCGCTCGATGTATCAGTGTGTGGGGGGGAGGGGGTGGTGGGAGGGGTAGGCAGAGGCCTAACTATAGAGGTAGAACGACTCGTATATGTGTTGAGAAGGAGAGACCCAGCTATGTCTTGATCGGTCGACATCCATACATAACTGAAGGACGGGAAATATGATGGAAGAGAGAGAGAGAGGAGAGAGAGAGGGAGGGAGAGGGAGGGAGAGGGGTAGATTGCTGGATGGGTGATGGAGTTGCTTCTCGAAGATGGTGGGAGAGGCCTACTAGACAAACTAAGGGTGGAACTGCAATGTTATCAATAAGACTGGGGATGTGTTTCTGTGTGTGCCTGTGCGTGATAGATCTGTCGGGACGCATCCATGGATGATGAAGGGGAACCATGTGTTTGGTAAGCAAACCTAACTAGATCGGTAGATCAATTGTTGTTTGTCGGAGGAAGGGAGAGACACAACTAATGAGGTAGATCGATTGACCTGTGGGTAAAAACGAGTTATAAGGACCCAGCTAGCTATATGTATAGCGAGAGATCGGTCGGTGTACGTCCATTTGTTAGTGGCAAATAAGGCCCAGCAAGACGGATAGACAGAGAGAATGGAGCTAGGAGGTGGTGCGAGAGGCCCAACTACTAGCTAGATAGGGGGAGGAGTGTGCGGTTGTGAGAGCGATGAAAAGAGGGGCGAGAGTTTACACGTGTGTCTGACCGTATGAGAGACACGAGGCAAGGACACATAAAGGAGGAGATTGAACGTGTGTTTGTATGTTGTAGGCAGGCATCGCTGGAGAGGTTTATCGATCAGTGTGTGTGTCGGAAAGGAGTTGTGGAGACTCTGGGAGAACGGCCTAAAGAAAAAAATGAATGTGCCCGGTGGATAGAATGCCGAGGGAGGGGGAGGGCGAGGAGGGCGTGTGCATGCACGAGATTAAGTTAGTGGTAGCTACAAAGGTTTGAGGATTGTGTGGGTGTAAGAGACTAACAAAGATCATAATTTGATATGAAAGCGGATTCATATATTTGAATAGGAGATTATAGTGTTTTAAACATTGAATGCATGAATATAGCGGTGATACACGTGTTGTGCACATGTTATACCGTAATGTGATAATGCATGGTGTTTGCAACTCACAGCTAAATGCCGAACAATCTAAACCATACTATACATCAAACAATCTCACATTTTATTTGAATTTGTGATAATGTGTGGTGTTTGCAGCTTACAACTAAATATCGAACAATCTAAACAATACTATATATCGAACATTCTCACATTTTATTTGAATTTGTGGTAATGTGTGGTGTTTGCAACTCACATTTAAATACTTGTAGGCGTAGGGGGTGGGGCACCATACATAATGTGATAAACACATTATACATATGAGACATGGTTTAGATTATGAAGATCTAGCTAGAGCTAGAAATGTAATGTGATTTGAAATCAAAATAAAGTGGATTCAAAAAATCTAGTTCGATTTCATATAGTACACATAGTTCATATGTAACTCGAGACTAATCATGTGGTGTGCTGTGAAGATAATACACAAACGATGGTTTAACTTGACAATAATGATGATTGTAGATCTTATTAAAATAGAGAAATGAATTCAAATGCTTTGACTTCACAACAATCATTATTGTAGATCTTATTCAAATAGAGAAACGAATTCAAATTTAGTTCATATTGAAGTGGTAGTATATATGTTTGGAATGCACTAAAACGTTCATTTGAGTAGTAGGTTGCATGCATTATACATGTAGCAAAATATTTAATTGAACATAACATGAATTCAAAGTTTTGAAAGACATTTGTAGGGCGCATTGATTTGGTACAGTACACGTTAGGCTTGTCCAGAAATTTCAACCCGTGCCTTGTTAGCCCGAAATATTTAAGATATATCTTTGTCTCGTTGTGCTCCGACAACTCCCTCCATCTCAGCCCGCGCCTTGCTATTCCGAAACTACAATGCGCGCAAAAACTCCAACCTCCTGTGAAATCCCGACACGCGAAATGCCCGTGGTACCCCTGAACCGAAAGAACCGCCTCAAATCGGTGGGGGTACTTTCGTAACTTACCCCACATTTCGGACAAGCGCGTCTCTAAGCCATGGTTCCCAACTGCCATCCCATCCGCCCACCCATTCGTACACCGAGGCCGCGAAAACCCGCGACGAAACCCCACACCCTGCTCCATCTGCCACCCAGCCGGTGCCTCTTCCCCGACGACGTCGTCCATAGCAACACCTCAACGTCCCTCATCCATCGTACCAGATGAGGATCCGTCATCGATCTCATCGTCCCGCCGGTTCAGCCACCCCGTCCTCCACCTCCAAGGAGCTGCCCTGATGTTCCCCTCGTCTTCCGCGCCACCTCCATTCCCACACCGCCGTCTTCACCTGCACCACCGGAAGAGCATCATCATCACCGTTTCCTTAGATGAAGTTGCAGCCTAATCGGCGCCACCAAAGAGGTTGTACACTAATCGCCGCATTTTCTTCTTGATTCGATCTCACGGTGCTGCCGGTGCTCGGTCCCGAGCCGACACGGTGCTGCTCCATCCACGGCGGCATCGCCAGCCACTTCCTCCATGGCGTCGCTCCCTCGACGGCGACGTCCACATCAGTAGGACATGCTGCTGCTTTAGCTCTCGCTCGCGCTGCTGCTCATCTCTTTCTCTTGGTCCCCTGCCTGGTCTGCTATTGCTATTGCTCTTGCTCGCGCTACTGCTCTCGCTCTTGCTCTTGCTTGCGATGCTGCTCCGATTTAGCTACACTTCACTCTGATGCTCCGGGGTGAAGGAAGAACCAGTAGCAGCGGGGAGGGGGGCTCGCCTAAGAGGTACCCCACTATCTACCCTAGGGTTTAGGATGGGGGCAGTGGTCGCCGGCGGTGGCGGGGGGTTGGCAGGGTGGTGGCATGGGGATCGCCGGAGAAAAAGCTCGGCACGGGGGGGCCCTAGAGGGATGGCCGGGGCGGTGGCGGACCGGCGGTTGGGAGTGTTTTCGGGGCGGGCGGGACGGTGCACCGCCGGCCGCGGGCGGCGGGGGGCTGCTGTTTGGCCGGCTCAGGGGGGTGGAGGTTGAAGATGAACCGCGGGCCCTTGATTTCGTATCCAACGGCTGCAAAATCGACTGACCAGAGATGAAAAAGTCAGTCGACCGATGTGTAGCCTCACCTTGCTAGTGCGTTCAGTTTCGACAGCAAAATTCAGTTTCGACAGTTAAGTTCAGTTTCGACAGTTAAGTTCAGTTTCGACAGTTAAATTCAGTTTCGACAGTTAAGTTCAGAGATGAGTGGTTGATGTATTTTACATCTAGCACTTTGTGTTTATGTATTTTACGTCATGTATTGGAGATTCTATTAGAATTCCACTCAGGTTAACGTTGTTCATTGTCTCTCTTGTCCTGCTTCAGCCTCGGCGTCGTACAACTCACCGGAGCTGCTCCAACGACGAAACCCTCCATCACAGCGGAGCCGTACCTCGGGCTCCATCTCCAAACGCCTAAGATCTTCTTCCCCTCCTCCGACAGCCAAGTCAGCCGGAGCATCCTCACCGGCCAACCCAATCACGCTGAGATCGACATGGCTTCGCCAAAGAGGTTGTACACTTGTTGCATCTCTTTTTTACTCTACATGTTATATATATTGTCCACTGAGCACACGGATTTATTCCTTTAGTGTCTCCTTGAAAGAAAAAACGTAGGAATTTTAATTTTCACTTGTCCTCCTTTTCAAATTCCTATTCATGAAGCACAAGACTAAGAGATAGTAGCATAATAGCATTATGACCGTACATTTTCTTGTGGTTTGACTTAATCTTATCATGCTTCTTTGCATCCTGTGATCTTCCAGTTGTTGTGAATAAAACACCCAGATTGGCAGAAATCCTATGTTTTTAAATTCTCTGTTTTGCACGTGCATTCCTATCATATTCCTGTCTATTTCCTATCCCTGCATTGTTGGAATCCTCCAATTCAAACGAGCCCTTACAGAATTACTTCTCTTATAGATAGTTGTCAAAGAAAACCTTGTGTGGTTTGTCCCGCTCCTGCTGCATTGTCGTCCACCCCAGCTCAGCTGCTCCAACGATAGAACGGTCCAGCACAGCAGGGATCCGACCTCCAGACTATCTTTCGCCGCCTCAGATCTTCTTCCCTGCCGCTGGCAGCCATGAAAACTGCACTACCATCATCAACCGAGCAGATGACCTCGAGGACTACACGGGTCCGCAAGAGAGGTCGCACTCTTTCGTGTCTGCTTACGTTATGCATCGCTTAATATTACATGCTACTTTATCGTCCTATTCACCGATTAGACTCTGAGTCAGCTCCAAATTAATGGTCAAACTTGAGTTTTTAAATGGTTGTGGGGTACATATCGGGGCCGCTATCAATAGTATCTATCTACTATCTGGTTAATCTCTGGTGTCTACTATGAATTTCATGTTGGGTGGGAAACAAATAGTAAAGAAGCCATTATCTGTATTTTTTAACTGAAGCTATTATTTGCCTGCTATTATTGGTTTTGGGTCTATCCACAGGTTGCTACTGTCGGTGTCAAAACCAGCGGATCTCGGGTAGGGGGTCCCGAACTGTGCGTCTAGGCCTGATGGTAACAGGAGGCAGGGAACACTTTGTTTTACCCAGGTTCGGTCCCTCTTGATGGAGGTAATACCCTACTCCTGCTTGATTAATATTGATGATATGGGTAGTACAAGAGTAGATCTACCACGAGATCAAGGAGGCTAAACCCTAGAAGCTAGCCTATGGTATGATTGTTGTGTATGGAGTTGATTGCCTACGGACTACAACCCTCTGGTTTATATAGACACCGGATAGGGTTAGGGTTACATAAAGTTGGTTACAATGGTAGGAGATCTTGAATATCCGCATCGCCAAGCTTGCCTTCCACGCCAAGGAAAGTCCCATCCGGACACGGGACGAAGTCTTCAATCTTGTATCTTCATAGTCTAGGAGTCCGGCTGAAGGTATAGTCTGGCTACCCGAACACCCCCTAATCCAGGACTCCCTCAGTAGCCCCTGAACCAGGCTTCAATGACGACGAGTCCGGAGCGCAAATTGTCTTCGGCATTGCAAGGCGGGTTCCTCCTCCAAGTCCTTCGTAGAAGATTGTAAACACTAAGAGTAGTGTCCGGTTCTGCAAAATAAGCTTCCACATATCACCATAGAGAGAATAATATTAACACAAATCAAATCTGCTGACGTATTCTGCAGTGCGCCATCACACTACAGCCAAGTCCTTTACTCGAATCGTTTTTACTTTTCCACCTCAGCATGTTTTGCGAGGCGGTTTCCTTGGCACGTCTTGTCAAAGCAGAGATCGTGTACCCCCCTTTACGGGATTCTCATCAATACGGACATGGATAACCCAACTGCACCATTTATCACGGCGCTTGGGAGGCAAGCGAGTTTTACTAGGCAGGTGGGGACGCACAACTGCATCCGCCCATATAAGGGGATAAGGATCCACCTTTTTACCTACGCCTTCTTCCTCCTTTGCCTATCCATCTTCTGCGCACTCGAGCTCCAGCGCCCAAGCCTGCACTTCCTACCTCAACCTTCTCCAGCAATGTCCGGAGCGGGAGGCAAGTGGATGGTCTCCTCCGTCACGGAGGGCCATGTCAAAAGGCTAAGGAAGGCCGAATACTTGTCCAAAGACATCGCGCACCGGCTTCCCGAGGAGGGGCAGCTTCTCCCCACCCCAAGGCCCCATGAGAGGGCAGTATTCCTTCCCCACTTTCTCCACGGACTGGGTTTTCCACTCCACCCATTTGTCCGGGGGCTCATGTTTTACTATGGCCTAGATTTCCACGATCTGGCCCCGAACTTCGTCCTCAACATCTCGGCGTTTATCATCTTGTGCGAGGCTTTCCTCTGCATCCTCCCCCATTTCGGCCTCTGGCTCAAGACCTTCAACGTCAAGCCCAAGGTGGTGCGTGGCAGCCAGGCAGAGTGCAGAGGCGCCATGGCGGGCAAGATGGCCAACGTCCTATGGCTCAAGGGCTCCTTCGTGGAGACCCTGAAGGGGTGGCAATCGTGGTGGTTTTACATCACCGAGCCGTGCGATCCGAAATGGATCGCAGCCCCCGAGGTCCGACCCGGACCCCCCACGCGGCTTATGTCCTGGAAAGAGACGGGCCTGTCGTGGGGCGACGAAAAAGAGCTGACCGAACTGCAGACATGCATCCAGTCCCTGGTGAACAAGCCGATCAAGCTCGTCAATGTAGTCCAGGTTATGCTCGTCCGCCGATCCTCCCGTGTCAACAATGGGATTTTAATCTGTGGGAGTTCGACCCGGCGCAGCACCGAACCCTTAACAGGCTCTTCGACACGACGTATGAAGACGTCTGGAGGGTGCTAACCAAAGGCGCCGAGGCTCCCACATCTGCTTCCAGGACCGCGGATACAGCTCGCAGCGCACGCTAGCGAGGTAAGCCATTTTCACCTTTTACAGGATGTTAAGTTTTTTCATAGTTTGACTCAATGCGGGATCTAAACTCCCTTACCTTTGACAGGCTTGGCGGGCGAAGTCCAGGTCGATTAACTGTCCGGCTCCCTTGCCCGAAGACCCAGCCCCTGCTCTCCTAGCGAAGCTGCTGGTTCCGGTGCCTTATGTGGTGCCGGAGAAGAAGGCCAAGAAGAAGAAGGCCATGGGGACTCGAAAGAGTTCCCGGCACATGGTGGTGTCGGATTTGTCGTCTGATGAGTCCGAGACGCCCTGCTCCCGTGAAAATGAGGAGGAGGAAGAAGAAAACTCTCCCCCCCAGCGGAGGGAGGAGAGAAGAGGAAGGCCGCCCCAACGGGGAAGGCCGAGGGGTCTAGGAAAAGGAAGACCCCTCCACCGGACTATGCCCCCAACGCCGAAGAGGGCAAAGAGGAGTGGCCAACCAGGGCCAAGCGTCCGGCGAAATCGTAAGTTCGGATATCAGAATAAATCATGATGTTCCTTTGTTGCACAGCTTTCCCTAATGTCAAATGTAATTATGCAGTCCACCCCGGTCCAAATTCAACGATTCGTCGAGCGGCTCCCTGGATTCATCGGACATGAACTCAGTTCCGCCCGCTGTCTCCCCCTGCACTGCGATGACGCCGAAGTGGCGTCACGGCAAGCTCCGGGGCAGGAGGAGGTAGTCCTGGAGGAGCCGCAAGGCAACCTCCCGGACTCCAGGAGTAAAGGGGACAAGACCCCGCAGGGCTCCAAGTCCGGCTTTGTGCCGGACACCGTGCCGGAATCTTCAACAGTTCCGGACCGCGGTAGGCGAACTCCTTCCAAGGGGAGCAAGCCTTCTGAGCCGGCGGCCTCCGTCCAATCGGAGGTGCCGGACAATCTGCTTGAGGTGCTTGACGGCGCCTCCATCGATGAGGAGCACCGTACTATTATGAGTACTGTGATCTAGAAGGTTCAGTCCACCAAGAGCGGACTGACTGAAGCTTGCGCTAGCCTTCTAACAGGCTTCGAGGTAAGTAAAAATATATATAAATAGTACCGCATAGACAGTAGCCCCTGATGCTCTGTTTGGCGTTCGGAAAGAAAAGCCGAATAGAGGATCTAGTAAATTTCGCAGGAGTCTAACAATAAAGAGTCAATATGCGTGTGCAGGCTTCACTGCTATCCACCGCCGCACTGACTGCGGAGGTGGTTGTCCTGAAACAGGACCTCAAGCGGATCGAGCAAGAGCTCGGCCTTGCCAAGCGGCAGCTCGAGGAGAAAGAAGGTAAGAAATACCTTACAGAAAAAGTGCCTATAGAGAGGCTTGATTGCAAAAAATAACAGGATTGCACTACTTATTATAGGGGCCACGACTGAGGTGGCGACCCTCAAGCAGGCGCTGTCCAAGGCCGAAAAGAAAACGGCCGCGGAGCGCACCGAGCGAGAGAAACTTGGGGCTCAGGTCGTGGAGGTGCGGCAAGAGCTTCAGGCTTTCATGAAAAAACATGAGAGTTTGGAGCTTGAGTCAAAGACCCAAGCGTCCGAGCTCGTGGTGGCCCTTGAGACTGCCAAGTCTGCCAAGGCCGAAGCCCAAAAGGCCCTCCAAGAGTCGGAGGATATGAAGAAGATAGCAGCGGGTAAGGAATTCTTTATGCAAAGCAGAAATAGAAAAGTAAACTACCTGTTACTTACCCGAATCCGGAGTTCTCCAGGAGCATTCACAGATCTTCCCCGCAGCGTATCCGACGCCGCCGCATTTTACCGAGCTGAAGAGGGCAGCTCGACTGAGAAGGTGTTCTGGTCTCAGTATGCTGAGGCCGGACACCCTGTGCCCTTGAGCGACCAACTGAAACAGCTGGTTGAGCTCCACAAGGCGGCCGAACAGGCCATGAATGGCTTCATAGTTCGGCTGTGGCCTGGAGAGGCCCTGCCTAGGAGCTACTTCGGGCTGGTGCGGCGGCTGGTGGAGGCCTATCCAAGACTCGAGGTCATCAAGCGCTCCGTCTGCATCAACGGTGCCCGTAGGGCCCTTGCCCGTGCAAAGGTGCACTGGGGTAAGCTAGATGGTGAAAAGCTTGTGAGGGACGGGCCGTCGCCGGGGAAGGAGCATCGCAAGCCCGAGAACTATTACAAGGATGTTCTTGCAAGTGCCCGCCTTGTGGTGAATGAATGTACCAAGGATGTAATTTTTGAATAAACTCGCTTGTTTTTATCCTGTGCGCTGAAAACTTGTTCACATGCGCTAAGCAATGCTTATTGAATTTAAAATATTGTTTTTTGTGCGGCCGTTTATCAAAAATTGAGAGATGGCCAGTCGTCGGCTTCTGCCCCCATGCCACTAGTGCTGGGGTGTTCGGTGATAAACCTGAGCGCTCTTTTTCCCATGGTTGGGTCCTTCGAGGGAGGCGCTCAGCACGACGAACCAGGCAATCGGACTATAATGCTTGAACACTCTCACTTAGCCATAGAACTTTATAATTTTAAATTTCGGCGAAGCCCCTAGTTCGAAAGATCGAGTTCGGGGCGCTATCCACGCCTTGGCCGGACAAATCCGGCTCCTCGCTCGAAGCGGCATAAGTCTTTAGGGACTCGAAAAACCTCTCGAACAGCGACCGGTCTCTCGCCTCATCATGACAGTCAGTTTTAGCTTTCTCCACTGAGGTGCTTAACCCAGCTCAACCGGGGCACAATCGCAGTGGTTCTCCTAGTTCTACCTTAGCCGATATAGCGGAACGTAAGGCACCAAAACATAGGAGCCGCGCAAACCCAACTATTGACCCAAATCATGATTCGGAGCCGATGCATATAGTGCTATAAGTTCGGGGTGCCGCACTTGTGAAAGTGTACGGACTTCTCACACCATATTAAAGGGTACTGAAGCCCCTGGCGTACTTGCCGTACCACAGTGTACGGGTGCAACATGTCATTGATGAACATATATAAAAGAGAGTAATGCAGAAAGTAGACAAAAGCTATGCATTGTTTATAGAGAGGCTATTTATCAAAGCCGAACGATACAAGTAGTGCGATAAGAAAAAAGATGTTGGACTATTCAGTATGTCCTGACCAGGGGCAGGCCACGGAATTGTATTTAAAACAGGTATACCGCTCGTAACATAGACCACCTGGGAGTTCCATTATGCGGCATGGCTTGTCTGCCTCCCTGGATCTTGCATCGTTTGTGCGGCAGTCGAATTGCCGAACAGGTCGTCCGAAGTATGGAGTCCTGAAGGTAAGAAAAAATGAAAAAAAGAATCCGGCAGCCCCTAGTATGTTTCAAGCCGTATTTTGGGCGTGCCGTTATTGTGCCCCTTCCCCTGTGCCCATGGTATTTCAAGGGCGTAGTTATGTACGCGAGGTACTGGTTTCACTATGTCGCGAAAGCTAGGGTTGGGGCCACATTGCTACGCTTGCTCTGGGTGTGCCAGGCTGTTCTGCTGTGGGTTACTCCGGGCGCGCTTGGCAGTGTCTGACTTTTTAATGGCCGGACTGGAGAATTGCCTGACAAAGCTACTATGTACCTCCGCTGCGAGAGCCGCCGTATGCTGCTCCGTACGGAGGGAGCGTTCGGTGTTTCCGTTGACCGTAATTACTCCTCGAGGGTCTGGCATCTTGAGCTTGAGATATGCGTAGTGCGGCACCGCACTAAACTTTGCGAATGCGGTTCGTCCGAGCAGGGCGTGATAGCCACTGTGAAACGGGACTATGTCGAAGATTAACTCTTCGCTTCGGAAATTGTCCGGGGAGTCGAAGACCACGTCAAGTGTTACTGAGCCTGTACAGTTGGCTTCTACACCTGGTGTAACGCCTTTAAAGGTCGTTCTTGTGGGCTTAATGCTTGAGGGATCTATGCCCATTTTCCGCACTGTATCCTGATAAAGCAGGTTCAGGCTACTGTCGCCATCCATGAGGACTCTTGTGAGATGAAATCCGTCAATGATTGGGTCGAGAACCAATGCGGCGAAGCCACCATGACGGATGCTAGTGGGATGGTCCTTTCGATCAAAAGTGATCGGGCAGGAGGACCATGGGTTGAACTTTGGGGCGACCGGCTCTATCGCGTATACGTCCCGTAGCGCATGCTTCCGCTCCCGCTTGGGAATGTGGGTTGCTTATATCATGTTCACCGTCCGCACTTGTGGGGGAAAGCCCTTCTGTCCATTGTTGTTCGGCGGCTTGGGCTCCTCGTCATCGCTGTGCAGCCCCTTGTCTCTATTTTCGGCCCTTAACTTGCCTGCCTACTTGAACACCCAACAATCCCTGTTCGGGGGTGCCATATATCTGGCACAAGCGATCAAGTATTCGGTCCAAACTGCACGGGCCCTGAGTATTCTTTTTGAATGGCTTTTTCCGTTGACCGGATTTATAGCCTTTGAATCTGGCATTGACTGACGTGTCTTCATTGTTGTCGCTGTTAACACGGCATTTTTGCTTATTCCGACATGTCCTGCCACTTTTGTCCTTGGTATCCGAATTACCAGGGTTCTTTGATAAGTTGTTACTGCGAGCTAGCCAGCTTTCTTCTCCCACGCAAAAGCGGGTCATGAGTGTCGTGAGGGCTGCCATGGATTTTGGCTTTTCCTGTCCCAGGTGCCGGGCAAGCCACTCGTCGCGGATATTATGCTTGAAGGCTGCTAGGGCCTCTACGTCCGGACAGTCGACTATCTGGTTTTTCTTTGTTAGGAACCGTGTCCAGAATTGTCTGGCCGATTCTTCTGGCTGCTGAATTATGTGGCTTAAGTCGTCGGCATCTGGCGGTCGCACGTAAGTGCCCTGGAAGTTGTCGAGGAATGCGGCTTCCATGTCCTCCCAAGAACCGATTGAGTCTGCTGGCAAGCTGTTAAGCCAATGCTGGGCCGGTCCTTTAAGTTTGAGCGGGAGGTATTTGATGGCGTGTAGATCATCGCCGCGTGCCATGTGGATGTGAAGGAGATAATCCTCGATCCATACCGCCGGGTCTGTTGTGCCATCGTATGATTCGAAGTTTACGGGTTTGAAACCCTCTGGGATTTTATGATCCATTACTTCATTCGTGAAGCATAGCGGGTGTGCGGCGCCTCTGTACTGGGCTACATCACGACGTAGCTCGGAAGCGCTATGTCTGTTGTGTTCGGCCCGGCCGGATTTGTTGTATCTGGAGTGAAGATCATTGTCACATGCCGTAGGGCGCCTGCGCAATCCGTAGATCGATCTTGTTTGTCTTGCCTTATCCTCCAATATGTCTCGCAGGTCGGGCGCATTTTCCGGTGCCTTAGTTGAGCGGCGTCGGGGCATGGCTTGGGTGGAGGGCCGAGAGGCCTCTCTGTCGCGGCCGCAAGGTGGCCGGTCTGCCATGTCGTGCGCTGGTGATGTAGGTGCTTCCTCCTCTGATCGGGGTAGCGGCATGTGCTTCGGGTAACTCTTGGAGGGGCATTCAAGTTCATACTCTTCGGCCGTAAGGACTTCAGTCCATCCGTTAGCTAGCAAATCTTGGGCAGCTTTAAGTTGTTGCTGCTTTTTCTTGAGGCTGCTTGCCGTGGCTAAAAGCCTGCGTTTAAAACGCTCTTGTTCGGCGGGGTCTGATGGTATGACGAATTCGTCGTCATCGAGGCTTGCCTCGTCTTCGGAGGGAGGCGTATAGTTATCATCCTCGACCTCTCGGTCTGCCGCTCTCTCCTGAGGGCTGGCTTCTCCATCTTCCTATGCCGAATCTTGCTGAGGTGGGTGTTCTTCGGTGCTATCCGGGGTAGTATTGTCTCCCGTGCTGGAGTCACCGTTTTTACTTTGGCGGGATTTAGAGCGGTGCCGCTGACGCCGGCGCTTTGGCTGTTTCTTGGGGGCGTTATCCCCCCCTGTTCCATCGCCATCTCCATCTTTTGGAGTATCCACCATATATATGTCATATGACAAGGTGGCCTTCCAGTGCCCTACATGTGTTGGTTCCTGTTCGTCTCCTACATCGTCGTCCATGCCGTCGATGTCTTCGGAGCTGAAGTCAAGCATGTCGGTTAGATCGTCGACAATGGCTACAAAGTAGGTGGTGGGTGGGCTTTGAATTTCCTCATCGTTTTTATTCCACCCTCGCTGACCGTAGTCCGGCCAGGGCTCTCCTGATAAAGAGAGAGACTTAAGAGAATTCAGGATGTCGCCAAAAGGCGAATGCTAAAAGATGCCTGCGGCGGTGAACTCCTTTTTCGGCGCCCAATCAGATTCGATTGGCAGGGGTGCGGGGGTTCGGAGTCCGGATCCTCGGAGTCGCAGGTAGTGCAGAGTGCGGGCCTAGCATTCGGCTCGATCGCCTCTAAGATCGCAGCCCCTGAGGCAGCGTCCAATCGCTGATCCTCGATCAACGTAGTAGGCTCCGAATCAATGGTCGAAACCGATGTGTATGCGGCCCCCAAGGTGCTGTTCGGCAGCAGAGCTATATCATGCCCATCGAGACAGTGCGGCGCGCTTGGCTGTGGCTCGAATCCGTCAAAGATCATGTCCCCGTGGATGTCAGCCGTGTAGTTTAGGCTTCCAAACCTGACCTGATGGCCAGGGGCATAGCTTTCGATCTGCTCCAGGTGGCTGAGTGAATTGGCCCGCAGAGCGAAGCCGCCGAAGACGAAGATCTGTCCGGGGAGCAGAGTCTCACCCTGGACCATATTGTTGTTGATGATCAAAGGAGCCATCGGGCCTAAAGGCGACGACACAGACGAACTCTCAATGAAAGCACCAATGTCAGTGTCAAAACCAGCGGATCTCGGGTAGGGGGTCCCGAACTGTGCGTCTAGGCCGGATGGTAACAGGAGGCAGGGAACACTTTGTTTTACCCAGGTTCGGGCCCTCTCGATGGAGGTAATACCCTACTCCTGCTTGATTAATATTGATGATATGGGTAGTACAAGAGTAGATCTACCACGAGATCAAGGAGGCTAAACCCTAGAAGCTAGCCTATGGTATGATTGTTGTGTATGGAGTTGATTGCCTACGGACTACAACCCTCCGGTTTATATAGACACCGGATAGGGTTAGGGTTACATAAAGTCGGTTACAATGGTAGGAGATCTTGAATATCTGCATCGCCAAGCTTGCCTTCCACGCCAAGGAAAGTCCCATCTGGACACGGGACGAAGTCTTCAATCTTGTATCTTCATAGTCCAGGAGTCTGGCTGAAGGTATAGTCCGGCTACCCGAACACCCCCTAATCCAGGACTCCCTCAGCTACCATCACTCTGGATTTCTGCATGCACTCCTTACATAATCCCACTATGTTTTATTCCTATGCATGACAGTTATTGTAAACAATGGAACTGAACATGTAGAGCAAAAGAGACGAGCCTTGCGTGTCAATAAAATTTCATGCAGACGTCGCTCCATGGTAGGCGCAAAGGCAGCCCCCCTCCATGCATTTCGGATTGTAATCGAGAGGAAGATATCTGTTCTGAGGGGGATTCAGAAGGAGAAGACAACTCCTATTTACCCCCTGAGGTCTTCGCTCTAACTTGGCATGCTGATGTTGGTTATATCATGCATATGGTGTCTTGCATTGCTTACTTTATACATCAAATATGTCATCTGCTTAGTTTAGACATCCTTTGTGCGAATGCCATCTGTTTAGTTTATTCATCATTTATGTGAATTATGCAACGCCATCTTGTTTAGCCAGGCATCATATATGTGAATTTTGCAATGCCATCATGCTTAGCCAGTCATCTTATATGTAAATTATATCAGGCCATCCTTTTTTCGTTACATATTACATTTGTCAACAACGCTATTACATTCAACTGCTCTTCGTGTGCATCAGCCATTTGACACGGTGATGTTAAATTCTAGAGTGAAAACAAGGTCTTCAGAGCAGACTATGCTATCTGACGAAGCGCATATCTCGCTGGTTACGGATAGCTCCTCAGAGGAGGATTCAGAGACAGATGACCATTCCTATCCCCCCCCCCCGCCCCCCGAGGTGTATGCTCTAACTTGGCAGGGTTATGTTGCTCATATCGTGCGTATGGTGTCTCGCATTGCTATGTCATTTGATTAGTTTAGACATGCTTTGTGTGAATGCCACATGTTCAGTGTCTAATTACCATATATGTGAATTATGCATTGCCATCTTGTTGCGAGACATTATATATGTGAATTATACAATGTTATCTTGTTGCAAAGGCATTATATATGTGAATTATGCAATGTCATGTTGTTTAGCCAATCATCATGTATGTGAATTATATCATGCTATCAATTTTTGTATTACGTGTTCCATTTGTCGACAACGTTTGTATATTCAACTACTCTTCCTGTGCATCAGCCATTTGAAGCGGTGAAGGAAGTATCTAGAGTGAAAACAAGGTATTCAGAGCAGACAATGCTACCTGCTGAAGCAGACATCTTGCTGGTTACAGAGAGCTCCTCAGAGGAGGATTCAGAGACTGATGACCAGTCCTATTTTCCCCCTGAGGTCTATGCTCAAACTTGGCAGGGTTATATTACCCATGTCATGCATGTTGTCTTGCATTGCTTAGTTTTTACATCATGTATGGATTGCCATCTGCTTACTTGCTTACTATATAAATCATATATTTGGATTATATCATGCCATCATGTTTACATAGTACATACATATCATCTATCTGAATTATGGCATGGCAACCCACTTAATAAAGACATCATATAGTTATATCATCTCATCATGTTTAGTGTTTACAGTCATCATATTTTGAATTATGGCATTCTATCCATGAATGTATGTGAATTATGGCATGCCAACCTATTTAATAAACACATTATATAGTTATGTCATGTCATCCTGTTTACATAGTCTCATATTTTGAACTATGTCTTTCCATATTTTTTAGTTAGCCATCATAATGTGAAATTGTGTCATGCTATCCTGTTTAGTTAGCCATCATATATGTGAAATTGCGTCATGCTATCCTGTTTGGTTAGACAACATAAATATGAATTATTTCATGCCCTCTTTTATTCCCCACTATCCATTGCACCTGTCTATCATACAATGTCTATACTTTCAATTACTTTTCTTGTTTATCAGCCATTTGAATTGGAGAGCGCGATGGCAGTATCTAAGGGAGTAACAACACGGTCTTCAGAAAAGATAGTGCTACCAGTTGATGCAGATAGAACCACGGTTGTACTTGCCCAAGGTCTAGATCCACCACACATAACCCAGACTCTCGCAGATTGTACCCGTACCTAGTTGGACAGAGAACTAGCTACACCCCTTCTAACCCCAACCCCGGCAGATAGTAACCCAGTTCCAGTTAACACAGCACCATCTCCAACATGAGGACCACCACTCCGAATCCCAACTCAACGCTTAAAGGAGAAGAAGATTTGTTCTCAGGACAGGTTCTCTAGCTATGGTTCATACTCCTTTGCTCTTGCATGACTGTATTTACTCATACCAACTATTTTCAAATTTGAAGGATGGAATTGAAACTCCAATGGTGCAACAGGTATGTTTTAAACCTGTTTCTTTAACTGGTTTGCTGTTGTAACCTGCTCTATGTTGATTTCAGTTTCAATTGAATAAACAATTATGTTCTCATGTCATGCACATTACAAGTGTTGTTATTGCTCTATAGTTACCCACAGTTATATTCTGTCTATTCTGCTTTGTCTTGAACAAATATTATTTGAATTGTGTCTCTATCTTGATTTGGCAACAAAAACTAGAATGATATAGACCATAAAGTGACCATGGTACATAGATATATGTTTGTTTCATGCTGTTATCCTGTCCACTTTACTACTAAACTCATTTACCAAAATGAGTTTCATATACAACATGGTAAACATGTGATGTGTCTGCTTGTTTCTCTTTTAGAATGCGGACAAAATATTGGAGAACAGTACCGCATTATCCAATGGTAAAGGAAGTAATGCAGATAAGGTTCAAGATAGTGAGACATCCCTGTTGGTCTCCAAAAAAGCTGATAAAAACTATCTTGACGACAGTGAGGGAACCCAAAAGTCCTGTCTTGATGTAGTGTTCGAGTTACTGGCAACTACTGATGGCACAAGCTCTTCGAACTCGCTGCCTAAATCAGTTCGTCTTCTTGAGTCTCAACTTCAAGTTGAAAGACATCGATCAGATGTGCTGCGACAGGAAGCTGAAGGACTAAGGAAGTCCCTGCAGAATTCAGATGCATATGTTCTGGTGCAACTTGCAAGCAATGGAGGATTTAAGCGCCAAACAAGAGAAAGTTAATAAGCTTGCTAAGCATCTTGCCAGCATTATGGGTACCCAGGATATTGTTTCTTGAGATCTTTTGAAGTGGTTTCAGTACTGGATTTGTTTTGATGCGGCGTTATTTGCGCTGGTCGCCAACTTTGACAACCAGTGTATATGATATGATGCTTTGTTCCCTATATTTGCACTGGTGGCGAACTTTGATGCCCAGTGGATGTAATATGTGTAATAGCCGTGATAGCCTAGTGTTAGTTGCTTGCTTATTTATTTTCTTGTTGTCTTGTTTATTTTTTTGCTTGTAGTCATTGCAGTTCTTTTTCCGCTGTTAGCTAGTGGCTGCAATAACCTATTTTTTAAAACTAGGCCACAATAACCATGGGCTAATATTTACTGTAGTGACACTGAGCCTCCTACTGGCCGTAGAAACAGTGGGCCTTCTACGAGCCGTAGAAACAATGGGCCTTCTATGGGCCGTAGAAACAATGGGCCTTCTGCGGGCCGTATTATCAATGGGCCTTATACGGGCCGTATAATCGATTGGCCAAACATGGGCCAAACAGACTGCATTATGGCCGTAAATGGGCTAGAGTTGGAATCGTCCGTTCATGGGCCGACCATCATGGGCCATCGTTAATAGGCCGTATTTGATGACGCTATGAAATCGGCCCAACGTATTAACGAACCACAAACGGGCCGACTGTAACCACGGGCTGAATTTGGCCCAAAAGCATAAAATGACAGTAACGGTCCGTAAGTAAATGAATGCTGGAAATGAGCTCAAGAATAAATAGGCTCTGAGAAGGCCGAAAGATAACATGGGCTGGAAACGGCCCAATGGAATAATGGGCCGTTAATGGGTATAAAGTGATGCACTGATCATTACGGGCCAGTTTCACCATGGGCTGTTAATGGGTGTAAAGTGATACACTGTTCATTACGGGCCAGTTTCACCACGGGCCGTTAGTAGGCCAAGAGTTACATAGGGCCTCATATGGGCCGAAAGACGTCATGGGCCATACATGGGCCAGAAGTGAAAACGGGCTGGAATCATATTGGATGGCCCAGATGACGCTACTGGGCCTAATTCGGATAGGGCATAATGGGCCTTGGGTTAGCGGGTTGTAAATGGGCTATATTCGAACAGGCCGTTAACAGGCTTTCCATGGGCCGGGCCGCCAGCTTTTGACCAAGTCAAACGGGCCGGCCTTTTCACAGGAATGGGCCTCTGTTGGGTCGTGCCATGTGTCGACGTATCATAGGCGCCTTTCGTCCAATGAGTGGTTGACATCTGTCCCAACGATGAGCCGACACATGTTTCCTCCAGCCAATGATGATTTTACACGAGGAAAATCCCCATTGGTCGGGGCTGTTAATGGGTTATCGGATCCAAAACCCGACCCGATAGCTTAACGGCGTTCCGTTACGGTGGATGCCACGTGTCGGTCACCCTTGACGAAAGCACTTCTATGACACGCGATTTATCATCATGGAAGTGGAAACTTCCATGATGATAATTTTGGTAATGTCATGGAACACTTCTACGACAGCACATGTATGACTATCTTGATTCTGTCATAAATTTGTCATGGATGTACATGCATGACAGAAAACGCGACCTACTATGACAAACACGTATCATCACGGAAGTGTATTTTTTTGTAGTGTGAGAATTATTGCAAATGTGGTTAGTTATAATCTTTGCTGAAAACTTGAATGTTAGCTTGACATATTTACAACAACAAGAGCAAACAGAGTTTGTAAAAGTTTTTCTTTATTTCTTTCAGTTTGTCAACTGAATTGCTTGAGGACAAGCAAGGGTTTAAGCTTGGGGGAGTTGATACGTCTCCGTCGTATCTACTTTTCCAAATACTTTTGCCCATGTTTTGGACTCTAACTTGTGTGATTTGAATGGAACTAACCCGGACTGACGTTGTTTTCAGCAAAATTGCCATGATGTGGTTTTATGTGCAGAAAACAAAAGTTCTCGAAATGACCTGAAAATCCACGGAATATCTTACAATAAATAATAAAAAATCCTCGCCAAAGATGAAGACCAGGGGGCCCACATCCTTGCCACGAGGGTGGGGGCGCCCCCCTAGGGCGCGCCCCCCAACCTCGTGGGCCCCCTGGAGACCTCCCGACTCCAACTCCAACTCTATATAACTGCTTTCGGGGAGAAAAAAATAGGAGAGAAGATTTCATCACGTTTTACGATACGGAGCCGCCGCCAAGCCCTCAAACCTCTCGGGAGGGCTGATCTGGAGTCTGTTCGGGGCTCCGGAGAGGGGGATTCGTCGCCGTCGTCATCATCAACCATACTCCATCACCAATTTCATGATGCTCACCGCCGTGCGTGAGTAATTCCATCGTAGGCTTGCTGGACGGTGATGGGTTGGATGAGATTTATCATGTAATCGAGTTAGTTCTGTTAGGGTTTGATCCCTAGTATCCACTATGTTCTGAGATTGATGTTGCTATGACTTTGCTATGCTTAATGCTTGTCACTAGGGCCCGAGTGCCATGATTTCAGATCTGAACCTATTATGTTTTCATCAATATATGAGAGTTCCTAATCCTATCTTACAAGTCTATAGTCACCTATTATGTGTTATGATCCGTTAACCCCAAAGTGACAATAATCAGGATACTTATCGGTGATGACCGTAGTTTGAGGAGTTCATGTATTCACTATGTGCTAATGCTTTGTTCCGATTCTCTATTAAAAGGAGGCCTTAATATCCCTTAGTTTCCATTAGGACCCCGCTGCCACGGGAGGGTAGGACAAAAGATGTCATGCAAGTTCTTTTCCATAAGCATGTATGACTATATTTGGAATACATGCCTACATTACATTGACGAATTGGAGCTAGTTCTGTGTCACCCTATGTTATGACTGTTACATGATGAACCGCATCCGGCATAATTATCCATCACTGATCCGATGCCTACGAGCTTTCCATATACTGGTTTACTCTTATTTACTTTCCCATTGCTATTATTGCAATCACTACAAAATACCAAAAACATTACTTTGCTTTCATTACTCTTTTGTTATCGTTACCATCACTATCATATTACTTTGCTACTAAACACTTTGTTGTAGATACTAAGTTTCCAGGTGTGGTTGAATTGACAACTCAGCTGCTAATACTTGAGAATATTCTTTGGCTCCCCTTGTGTCGAATCAATAAATTTGGGTTGAATACTCTATCCTCGAAAGCTGTTGCGATCCCCTATACTTGTGGGTTATCAAGCAACCCTGCAACCAAATAACAAAGAGTCTCTTGTGTCCCCAACACACCCAATTACAATGGTAAATTGTATAGGTGCACTAGTTCGGTGAAGAGATGGTGATACAAGTGGTATATGGATAGTAGATAAAGGTATTTGTAATCTGAAATTATAAAAACAGCAAGGTAACTAATGATAAAAGTGAGCGTAAATGGTATTGCAATGCGTGGAAATAAGGCCTAGGGTTCATACTTTCACTAGTGTAAGTTCCCTCAACAATGATAATATAATTGGATCACATAACCATCCCTCAACATGCAACAAAGAGTCACTCCAATGTCACTAATAGCGGAGAACGAACGAAGAGATTATGGTAGGGTACGAAACCACATCAAAGTTATTCTTTCCAATCAACTCGTTGGGCTATTCCTATAAGTGTCACAAACAGCCCTAGAGTTCGTACTAGAATAACACCTTAAGACACAAATCAACCAAAACCCTAATGTCACCTAGATACTCCAATGTCACCTCAAGTATCCGTGGGTATGATTATACGATATGCATCACACAATCTCAGATTCATCTATTCAACCAACACATAGAACCTCCAAGAGTGCCCCAAAGTTCTTACCGGAGATTCACGACGAAAACGTGTGCCAACCCCTATGCATAGGTTCATGGGCGGAACCCGCAAGTTGATCACCAAAACATACATCAAGTGAATCACGTGGTATCCCGTTGTCACCATAGATGCGCACGACAAGACATACATCAAGTGTTCTCAAATCTTTAAAGACTCAATCCGATGAGATAACTCCAAAGGGGAAACTCAATTCATTACAAGAGAGAAGAGGGGGAGGAGAAACATAAGATCCAACTATAATAGCAAAGCTCGCGATACATCAAGATCGTGCCAAATCAAGAACACGAGAGAGAGAGAGAGAGAGAGAGAGAGAGAGATCAAACACATAGCTACTGGTACATACCCTCAGCCCTGAGGGAGAACTACTCCCTCCTTGTCATGGAGAGCACCGGGATGATGAAGATGGCCACCAGAAAGGGATTGCCCCCTCCGGCAGGGTGCCGGAATGGGTCTAGATTGGCTTTCGGTGGCTACGGAGGCTTCTGGCGGCGGAACTCCCGATCTATTGTGCTCCCGGATGTTTTTAGGGTATATGGAGATATATATAGGCGGAAGAAGTACATCAAGGGGGCCACGAGGGGCCCACGAGGGTGGAGGACGCGCCCAGGGGGTGGGCGCGCCCCCTACCTCGTGGCCTCCTCGAAGCTTCCCTTACGTGCACTTCAAGTCTTCTGGGCTTCTTTCCTTCCAAAAATGGGTTCCGTGAAGTTTCAGGTCAATTGGACTCCGTTTGGTTTTCCTTTTCTTCGAAACCCTAAAACAAGGTAAAAACAAAAACTGGCATTGGGCTCTGGGTTAATAGGTTAGTCCCAAAAATGATATAAAAGTGTATAATAAAGCCCATAAACATCCAAAAGAGTAGATAATATAGCATGGATCAATCAAAAATTATAGATACGTTGGAGACGTATCATCATCTTACGCAAAGATTTGATATAATTGAAAATAAAATGTCAACTAATCAACAAGTGCAAGAATTGGATAAAAAGGTGCATAATCATTACTAAGTTAGGCTCTATGGTAGAGAATGCTTTAAAATTATTAAAAAAAGATCCTCATACCAATAGAGTAGAACAAGTCATGTTAGATGATGTCTACTACATAACCTTCTTCTTGTAGACTCATGTTGGGCCTCCAAGCGCAGAGTTTTGTAGGACAGTAGAAAATTTCCCTCAAGTGGATGACCTAAGTTTTATCAATCCGTTGGAGGCGTAGGATGAAGGTGGTCTCTCTCAAACAACCCTGCAACCAAATAACAGAGAGCCTCTTGTGTCCCCAACACTCCCAATACAATGGTAAATTGTATAGGTGCACTAGTTCGGCAAAGAGATGGTGATACAAGTGTAGTATGGATGGTAGATAAAGGTTTTTGTAATCTGAAAATATAAAAACAGCAAGGTAGCAAGTAAAAAAGTGAGAGAAAACGGTATTGCAATGCTTGGAAACAAGGCCTAGGGTTCATACTTTCACTAGTGCAAGTTCTCTCAACAATGATAGAATAATTAAATCATATAACAATCCCTCAACATGCAACAAAGAGTCACTCCAAAGTTCCTATCGCGGAGAACATAAGATGAAATTTCTTGTAGGGTACAAAACCACCTCAAAGTTATTATTTCCGATCAATCCATTGAGTTATTCCTATAAGTGTCACAAACAACCCTAGAGTTCTCAATAAAATAACACCATATGGCACATATGAATCAACCCTAATGTCACCTAGATACTCGAATGTCACCACAAGTATCCATGGGTCAATTATACGATATGCATCAAACAACTTCAGATTCATAATATTCAATCCAACACAAAGATCCTCAAAGAGTGCCCCAAGATTTCTACCGGGGAAACAAGGATGAAAATGTGCATCAACCCCTAAGCATAGATTACCCCAATGTCACCTCGGGAATCCGTGAGTTGAGTGCGAAAACATACATCAAGTGAATCAATAGAACACCCCATTGTCACCACGGGTATCCAACGCAAGACATACATCAAGTGTTCTCAAATCCATAATAGTATTCAGTCTGGTAATAGTGAAACCTCAAAGGTAAAACACAATTAATCACAAGAAGGTAGAGGGGGAGAGACACCATATGATTCGACTATAATAACAAAGATCGTGGTACATCAAGATCGTGCCAAATCTAGAACACAAGAGAGAGAGAGAGAGAGAGAGAGAGAGAGAGATCAAACACATAGCTACTGGTACATATCCTCAGCCCCGAGGGTTAACTACTCTCTCCTCATCATGGAGACCGCCGGGATGATGAAGATGGCCACCGGTGATGGTTTCCCATTCCGGCAGGTGCCGGAACGGGCTCTCGATTGGTTTTTTGTGGCTATAGAGGCTTGCGGCGGCCGAACTCCTGATCTAAGTTTCTTTCTGGGGGTTTGTGGATTTATAGGAATTTTTAGCATTGGTTTCAAGTCAGGGGGGTCCAAGGGGCAGCGATAAGGTAGGGGGCGCGCCCTAGGGCTGTGAGCGCGCCCCCACCCTTGTGGATGCCTCGTGGCACCTCTGTTCCATCTTTGATACTTCGTGGGCTTCTTCTGGTCCATAAAAAATCATCGTAAAGTTTCAGCTTGTTTGGACTCTATTTGGTATTCCTTTTCTATAAAACTCAAAAACAAGGAAAAAACAAAAACTGGCACTAGGCTCTAGGTCAATAGGTTAGTCCAAAAAATAATATAAAATAGCATATAAAACAGCCAAGATGGATAATATAATAGCATGGAACAATCAAATATTATAGATACGTTGGAGACATATCAAGCATCCGCAAGCTTAATTCCTGCTCGTCCTCGAGTAGGTAAATGATAAAAACAGAAATATGCTACCTAACATATTTACCAATGTAATTTTCTCTATTGTGGCAAGAATATTCAGATCCGTAAGATTCAAAACAAAAGTTTAATATTGACTTAAAAACAATAATACTTCAAGCATACTAATAAAGCAATCATGTCTTCTCAAAATAACATGGCCAAAGAAAGTTATCCCTACAAAATCATATAGTCTAGCTATGCTCCATCTTTATCACACAAAGTATTAAATCATGCAAAACCCCAATGACAAGCCAAGCAATTGTTTGATACTATTGATGTTCTCAAACTTTTTATATTTTCACGCAATGCATGAGCGTGAGACATGGATATAGCACTATGGGTGGAATAGAGAATGGGAGGTTGTCAGGAGAAGACAAAAAGGAGAAAGTCTCACATCAACTAGGTGTATTAACGGGCTATGGAGATGCCCATCAATAGATATCAATGTGAGTGAGTAGGGATTGCCATGCAACGGATGCACTAGAGCTATAAGTGTATGAAAACTCAAAAAGAACTAAGTGGGTGTGCATCCAACTCACTTGCTCACGAAGACCTAGGGCAATTTGAGGAAGCTCATCATTGGAATATACAAGCCAAGTTATATAATGAAAAATTCCCACTAGTATATGAAAGTGACAACATAGGAGACTCTCATCATGAAGATCATGGTGCTACTTTAAAGCACAAGTGTGGTAAAAGGATAGTGACATTGTCCCTTCTCTCTTTTTCTCTCACTTTTTGTTTGGGCTGTTTGGCCTCTTTTCTTTCCTTTTTTATTTTTTGTCTGGAGTCTCATCCCGACTTGTGGGGCAATCATAGTCTCTATCATCCTTTCCTCACATGGGACAATGCTCTAATAATGATGATCATCACACTTTTATTTACTTTACAACTCAAGAATTACAACTCGATACTAGAACAAAAGATATGACTCTATATGAATGCATCTGGCGGTGTACCTGGATGTGCAATGATCAAGAGTGACATGTATAAAAATTATGAAAGGTGGCTTTGACACAAATATGATGTCAACTACATGATCTTGCAAAGCAATATGACAATGATGAAGCGCGTCATAGTAAACGGAACGGTGGAAAGTTGCATGGCAGTATATCTCGGAATGGCTATGTGATACGTCTCCAACATATCTATAATTTTTGATTGTTTCATGCTATTATATTATCTATTTTGGATGCTTTACATGCATTAATATGTTATTCTATATGATTTTTGGGACTAACCTATTAACCTAGAGCCCAGTGACAGTTCCTGTTTTTTCCTTGTTTTAGAGTTTCGTGGAAAAGGAATACCAAATGGAGTCCAAACGGAATGAAACTTTTGCGATGATTTTTCTTGGACTAGAAGACATCCAGAGGGCTTGGAGTGCACGTCAGGAAAGCCACCAGGCGGCCACAAGGTTGGGAGGTGCGCCGGGGGTACGGCGCGCCCCCACCCTTGTGGGCCCGTCGTGACTCCACCGACCTATTTCTTCCGCCTATTTATTCTCAAATATCCCAAAACCTTTGAGGGGATCAACGAAACCACTTTTCCACCGCCGCAATCTACTGTACCCGTGAGATCCCACCTAGGGGCCTTTTCTGGCGTCCTTTCAAAGGGGGATTCGATCACGGAGGGCTTCTACGTCAACACCATTGCCTCTCCAATGAAGCTTGAGTAGTTTACCACATACCTATGGGTCCATAGCTAGTAGTTAGATGGCTTCTTCTCTCTCTTTGATTCTCAATACCATGTTCTCCTCGATGTTCTTGGAGATCTATTCGATGTAATACTCTTTTGCGGTGTGTTTGCCGAGATCCGATGAATTGTGGATTTATGATCAGCTTATCTATGAATATTATTTGAATCTCCCCTGAATTCTTATATGCATGATTTGATATCTTTGCAAGTCTCTTCGAACTATCGATTTGGTTTGGCCAACTAGATTGGTTTTTTCTTGCAATAGGAGAAGTGCTTAGCTTTGGGTTCAATTTTGCGGTGCTCGATCCTAGTGACACCCTAGTGACACAAGGGGAACCGACACGTATTGTATTGTTGTCATCGAGGATAACAAGATGGGGTTTTCATCATATTGCTTGAGTATATCCCGCTACATCATATCATATTACTTAATGTGTTACTCTGTTCTTCATGAACTTAATACTCTAGATGTAGGCAGGAGTCGGTCGATGTGTGGAGTAATAGTAGTAGATGCAGACAGGAGTCGGTCTACTTGATATAGACGTGATGCCTATATTCATGATCATTGCCTTAGATATCGTCATAACTTTGCGCTTTCTATCAATTGCTCGACAGTAATTTGTTCACCCACCATAATATTTTCTATCTTGAGAGAAGCCTCTAGTGAAACCTATGGCCTGGGGGTCTATTTCCATCATATAAATTTTTGATCTACAATTTTAGTTTCCTATTTACTTTCTTTGCAATTTTTTTACTTTCCATTCCATAAACCAAAATACCAAAAATATTACTTTACTGTTTATCATCTATATCAGATCTCACTTTGCAAATAAGCTTGAAGGGATTGACAACCCCTTTATCGTGTTGGGTGCAAATTGGTGTTTGTTTGTGCAGGTATTCGGTGGCTTGTGCGTTGTCTCCTACTGGATTGATACCTTGGTTCTCAAAACTGAGGGAAATACTTACTCTACTTTGCTGCATCACCCTTTCCTCTTCAAGGGAGAAACCAACGCAAGCTCAAGAGCTATCACTATGGAAATGCCATAATAGGTAGGTATGATGGCTATTTTGAGGAAGGGTATTAGGTGGGTGTAATGCACCGGCGAAAGTTGTGCGGTACTAGAGAGGCTAGCAACAGTGGAAGGGTGAGAGTGCGTATAATCCATGGACTCAACATTAGTCATAAAGAACTCACATGCTTATTGCAAAAGTCTATTACCGTCGCTCCTAAGGGGATAGATTGGTAGGAAAAGATCGTCGCTTGTCCTAGACCGCCACTCATAAGGAAGACAATCAATAAATAAATCATGCTCCGACTTCATCACATAAAGGTTCATGATACGTCTCCAACGTATCTATAATTTTTGATTGTTCCATGCTATTATATTATCTGTTTTGGATGTTTAATGGGCTTTAATATACCTTTTTATGTTATTTTTGGGACTAACCTACTAACCAAAGGCCAAGTGCAAATTGCTGTTTTTTTTGCCTATTTTAGTGTTTCGCAGAAAAGGAATATCAAACGGAATCCAAACGGAATGAAACCTTCGGGAGAGTTATTTTTGGAATAAATGCAATCCAGGAGACTTGGAGTGGACGTCAAGGAAGCAATGAGGCGGCCACGAGGTAGAAGGGCGCGCCCAAGGGGGTAGGCGCGCCCCTGCCCTCGTGGGCCCCTCGCAGCTCCACCGACCTACTTCTTCCTCCTATATATACCCATATACCCTGAAAACATCTGAGAGCACCACGAAACCCTATTTCCACTGCCGCAACCTTCTGTACTCGTGAGATCCCATCTTGGGGCCTTTTCCGGCGCTCCACCGGAGGGGGAATCGATCACAGAGGGCTTCTACATCAACACCATAGCCTCTCCGATGATGTGTGAGTAGTTTACCACAGACCTTCGGGTCCATAGTTATTAGCTAGATGGCTTCTTCTCTCTCTTTGGATCTCAATACAAAGTTCTCCCTAATTCTGTTGGAGATCTATTTGATGTAATTCTTTTCGCGGTGTGTTTGTCGAGATCCAATGAATTGTGGGTTTATGATCAAGATTATCTATGAACAATACTTGATTCTTCTCTGAAATCTTTTATGCATGATTTAATATCTTTGCAAGTCTCTTCGAATTATCAATTTGGTTTGGCCTACTAGATTGATCTTTCTTGCAATGGGAGAAGTGCTTAGCTTTGGGGTCAATCTTGCGGTGTCCTTTCCCAGTGACAGTAAGGGCAGCAAGGCACGTGTTGTATTGTTGCCATCGAGTATAAAAAGATGGGGTTTATATCATATTGCATGAGTTTATCCCTCTACATCATGTCGTCTTGCCTAATGTGTTACTCTGTTCTTATGAACATAATACTCTAGATGCATGCTAGATAGCGGTTGATGTGTGGAGTAATAGTAGTACATGCAAAATCATTTCGGTCTACTTGTCGCAGATGTGATGCCTATATACATGATCATGCCTAGATATTGTCATAACTATGCGCTTTTCTATCAATTGGTCGACAGTAATTTGTTCACCCACCGTAGAATTTGCTATCTTGAGAGAAGCTACTAGTGAAACCTATGGCTCCCGGGTCTATATTCCATTATATTATTCTCCCGTCAACAAGCCTTTTCTGTCGCTGTTTATTTTGCAATCTTTATTTTCCAATCTACAGAACAAAAATACCAAAAATATTTATCTTATTATCTCTATCAGATCTCACTTTCGTAAGTGACTATGAAGGGATTGACAACCCCTTTATCGCGTTGGTTGCGAGGTTCTTGTTTGTTTGTGCAGGTATGAGGGACTTGCTTGTAACGTCCTACTGGATTGATACCTTGGTTCTCAAAAACTGAGGGAAATACTTATGCTACTTTGTTGCATCACCCTTTCCTCTTCAAGAGAAAACCAACACAAGCTCAAAGGTAGCAAGAAGGATTTCTAGCGCCGTTGCCGGGGAGATCTACGCATAAGTCAAGACATACCAAGTACCCATCACAAACTCTTATCCCTTGCATTGCATTATTTGCCATTTGCCTCTCGTTTTCCTCTCCCCCACTTCTAAAACGATTTTCAAAAACCTTTGCCTTTTCTTCGCCTTCTTCCCGTATGTATCTTTGTTTGTGTTTCCATGTGCCTTCTATTTGCTTGCATCTTTGCTTGCTAGAAATATATTGATATGGATTCACTTAAAGTGTTCTACCTGGATCATCTTCGATCCTTATGCGCTCGTGCTGAAACCCCAACTAGCCTAGTTGATGTGAAATCTTTAGATGAGCATGCTCATTTTGTATGTCATTGTTTGTCTGAAAAGGGGAAGCTCTTATGGTATAAAATAAATAGTTTGTTATGCTATGCTTGGAATCTTTGTGAAAATTATGACTTTACTTGTTGCTCTAAGAACCCTAAAATACACCTTCCCTACCTATGTGAGTTTAATGATAATGAAATCGTATCTTCTTATGGAAAGGGTGTTTATAGTTACTATGATATCAAACAAACTGAAGAATTTGTTGTTTTTAAGGGTGCTCATGAAGTTGCTTCTTTGATTGAAAAGTATGATATTACTCTCTACAAATCTAAAAATTCCGACATACTTAAATATTGCTATGAAAACTATGTTCACAATGCCTATGTTAAGGAATTTATTGAGAGAATGACCGTTGCTTTGGAAGAAAATAATGATATGCACGAATCTATAGATAATTATGATTCCGATGATTTGATTGAAATATCCCTTGATGAACATGATGCTTTCTATTCTTATAGCCATGATGCCAATATTTATGGAGATGAATTTGATGTAGTTCCTTATGTTAAACACGGGATTATTGCTATTGCACCCATACTTGATAGTTCATTGAATCAAAAGCATGATTGTAATGATTTTACTATAAATTATATTGATGTCAATTGTGCTAATAATATGCAAAACCCTAAGATTGGGGATGCTAGATTTGCTATGACTACTATTTGTTGTAATGATCATGATTGGGGTGATTCTTCTTTTGATCTTGAAAATTTATTTAAGCCCCATGACGAATATGAGATTGAAAATAGTGTTTGCAAAATACTGAAAGTGGGTTTGGAAGAGTGTCAACTTTAGATCCCACATATTTGGAAAATGTTCAATCTTATGAAGTTTTTGATAAAAGTGGGTTTGCAGAGGTCATGACTTTTAGTTAATGTTAATCCCACTATTTTGGAAGAGTGCCAACTTTGCATGCATGTGGATCATGTTGAAATAGCTATTTTGTTGAATTTGCTTATGATCCCACATGTAATTATTATGAGAGAGGAAAATATGATTGTAGAAATTTTCATGTTACTCAATCACCTCTCGTTATGTTGAGATTGCTATTGTTTCTTTCCTCTTCCTTGCATATGCTAGTTTTTTCTTGCTATGATAATTTTTTTGCCTATAAGATGCCTATGCATAGGAAGTATGTTAGACTTAGATGTGTTTGTCATGTGTTTCATGATTGCTCTATTTGTGCTTCAATTCTTATCTTTCATGTGAGCATCATTGAAATTATCAACGCCTAGCTAGGAGCGTTAAACGATAGCGCTTGTTGGGAGGCAACCCAATTTTATTTTTGTTTATTTTTTTGTTCCTGTTTAGTAATAAATAATTAATCTAGATTCTGTTTATATGTGATTTTATGTTTTTAATTAGTGTTTTTGCCAAGTAGAACCTTTGGGAAGACTTGGGGGAAGTCTTTGCGATCTTGCTGTAAAAAACAGAAACTTTAGCGCTCACGAGATTTGCTGCCATTTTTTACTGGAGAGTGAGATTAGGTTGATTCTTTTTGAATATGATTAATAGAAAAATTTATAACGTCAAAAAATTTATTACATAATTTTTGCGGTTACATAAGTATTCGAAACCTACAGATTACTACAGACTGTTCTGTTTTTGACAGATTCTGTTTTTCGTGTGTTGTTTGCTTATTTTGATGAATCTATGGTTAGTATCGGGGGGTATGAACCATACATAACTTGGAATACAGTAGGTTTGACACCAATATAATTAAAGAATGAGTTCATTACAGTACCTTGAAGTGGTGGTTTGTTTTCTTATACTAATGGAGCTCATGAGATTTTCTGTTGAGTTTTGTGTTGTCAAGTTTTCAAGTTTTGGGTAAAGATTTGATGGATTTTGGAAAAAGGATTGGAAAGAGCCTAAGATTGGGGATTCCCAAGGCACCCCAAGGTAAAATTCAAGGACAACCAAAATCATAAGCTTGGGGATGCCCCGGAAGGCATCCCCTCTTTCGTCTTCGTCCATTGGTAACTTTACTTGAGGCTATATTTTTATTCACCACATGATATGTGTTTTGCTTGGAGCGTCTTGTATGATTTGAATCTTTGTTTTTTAGTTTACCACAATCATCCTTGCTGTACACACCTTTTGGAGAGACACACATAAATCAGAATTTATTAGAATACTCTATGTGCTTCACTTATATCTTTTGAGCTAGATAAATTTTGCTCTAGTGCTTCACTTATATCCTTTTAGAGCACGGTGGTGGATTTATTTTATAGAAATTATTTATCTCTCATGCTTCACTTATATTATTTTGAGAGTCTTTTAGAACAGCATGGTAATTTTCTTTGGTTATAAAATTAGTCCTAATATGATAGGCATCCAAGATGGGTATAATAAAAACTATCATAAAAAGTGCATTGAATACTATGAGAAGTTTGATACTTGATGATTGTTTTGAGATATGAAGATGGTGATATTAGAGTCATGCTAGTTGAGTAGTTGTGAATTTGAGAGATACTTGTGTTAAAGTTTGTGATTCCCGTAGCATGCACGTATGGTGAACCGTTATGTGATGAAGTCGGAGCATGATTTATTTTTTGATTGTCTTCCTTATGAGTGGCGGTCGGGGACGAGCGATGGTCTTTTCCTACCAATCTATCCCCCTAGGAGCATGCGCGTAGTACTTCGTTTCGATAACTAATAGATTTTTGCAATAAGTATGTGAGTTCTTTATGACTAATGTTTAGTCCATGGATTATACGCACTCTCACCCTTCCACCATTGCTAGCCTCTCTAGTACCGCGCAACTTTCGCCGGTACCATACACCCACCATATACCTTCCTCAAGACAGCCACCATACCTACCTATTATGGCATTTCCATATCCATTCCGAGATATATTGCCATGTAACTTACCACCGTTCCGTTTGTTATGACACGTTTCATCATTGTCATATTGCTTTGCATGATCATGTAGTTGACATCATATTTGTGGCAAAGCCACCTTTATAATTCTTTCATACATGTCACTCTTGATTCATTGCATATCCCGGCATTCACACAAAGTCATATTTTGTTCTAAGTATCGAGTTGTAATTTTTGAGTTGTAAGTAAATAAAAGTGTGATGATCATCATTATTAGAGCATTGTCCCAAGTGAGGAAAGGATGATGGAGGCTATGATTCCCCCACAAGTCAGGATGAGACTCTGGACGAAAAGGAAAAAAGAAAAAAAGAGGCCATAAAAATAGGAAAAGGCAGAAATAAAAAAATAAAAAAGAGAGAAAAAGAGAGAAGGGTCAATGTTACTATCCTTTTGCCACACTTGTGCTTCAAAGTAGCACCATGATCTTCATGATAGAGAGTCTCCTATGTTGTCACTTTCATATACTAGTGAGAATTTTACATTATAGAACTTGGCTTGTATATTCCAATGATGGGCTCCCTCAAAATGCCCTAGGTCTTTGTGAGCAAGCGAGTTGGATGCACACCCACTTAGTTTCGTTTGTTGAGCTTTCATACACTTATAGATCTAGTGCATCTGTTGCATGGCAATCCCTACTCACTCACATTGATATCTATTGATGGTCATCTCCATAGCCCGTTGATACACCTAGTTGATGTGAGACTATCTTCTCCTTTTTGTCTTCTCCACAATCACCATTCTATTCCACCTATACTGCCATATCCATGGCTCACGCTCATGTATTGCGTGAAGATTGAAAAAGTTTGAGAACATCAAAAGTATGAAACAATTACTTGGCTTGTCCTCGGGGTTGTGCATGATTTAAATACTTTGTGTGATGAAGATAGAGCATAGCCAGAGTATATGATTTTGTAGGGATAACTTTCTTTGGCCATGTTACTTTGAGAAGACATGATTGCTTTGTTAGTATGCATGAAGTATTATTATTTTTATGTGAATATTAAACTTTTGTCTTGAATCTTTTGTATCTGAACATTCATGCCACAATAAAGAAAATTACATTGAGAATTATGCTAGGTAGCATTCCACATCAAAAATTCTGTTTTTATCATTTACCTACTCGAGGACGAGCAGGAATTAAGCTTGGGATGCTTGATACGTCTCCAACGTATCTATAATTTTTTATTGTTCCATGCTATTATCTTATCGGTTTTGGATGTTTAATGGGCTTTAATATATCTTTTTATATTATTTTTGGGACTAACCTACTAACCAAAGGCCTAGTGCAAATTGCTGTTTTTTTGCCTATTTCAGTGTTTCGCAGAAAAGGAATATCAAAGGGAATCCAAACGGAATGTAACCTTCGGGAGAGTTATTTTTGGAACTAACGCAATCCAGGAGACTTGGAGTGGACATCAAGGAAGCAACGAGGCGGCCACGAGGTAGGAGGGCGCGCCCCCCACCCTCGTGGGCCCCTCGCAGCTCCACCGACCTACTTCTTCCTCCTATATATACCCATATACCCTGAAAACATCCGAGAGCAGCACGAAACCCTATTTCCACTGCCACAATCTTCTGTACCCGTGAGATCCCATCTTGGGGCCTTTTCTGGCGCTTCGCCGGAGGGGGAATCGATCACGAAGGGCTTCTACATCAACACCATAGCCTCTCCAATGATGTGTGAGTAGTTTACCACAGACCATCGGGTCCATAGTTATTAGCTAGATGGCTTCCTCTCTCTCTTTGGATCTCAATACAAAGTTCTCCTCGATTCTCTTGGAGATATATTCGATGTAATTCTTTTTGCGGTGTGTTTGTCGAGATCCGATGAATTGTGGGTTTATGGTCAAGATTATCTATGAACAATATTTGATTCTTCTGTGAAATCTTTTATGCATGATTTAATATCTTTGCAAGTCTCTTCGAATTATCGGTTTGTTTTGGCCTACTAGATTGATCTTTCTTGCAATGGGAGAAGTGCTTAGCTTTGGGTTCAATCTTGCAGTGTCCTTTTCGAGTGACAGCGAGGGCAGCAAGGCATGTATTGTATTGTTGCCATCAAGGATAAAAATATGGGGTTTATATCATATTGCTTGAGTTTATCCCTCTACATCATGTCATCTTGCCTAATGTGTTACTCTGTTCTTATGAACTTAATACTCTAGATGCATGCTGGATAGCGGTCGATGTGTGGAGTAATAGTAGTAGATGTAGAATCGTTTCGGTCTACTTGTCACGGACGTGATGCCTATATACATGATCATGCCTAGATATTCTCATAATTGTGCGCTTTTCTATCAATTGCTCGATTGTAATTTGTTTACCCACCATAGAATTTGCTATCTTGAGAGAAGCCACTAGTGAAACCTATGGTCCCCGGGTCTATCTTCCATTATATTATTCTCCCGTCAACAAGCCTTTTCTGTCGCTGTTTATTTTGCAATCTTTATTTTCCTATCTACACAACAAAAATACCAAAAATATTTATCTTATTATTTGTATCAGATCTCACTTTCGTAAGTGACCATGAAGGGATTGAGAACCCCTTCATCGCGTTGGTTGCGAGGTTCTTGTTTGTTTGTGCAGGTACGAGGGACTTGCATGTAATCTCCTACTCGATTGATACCTTGTTTCGCAAAAAACTGAGGGAAATACTTACGCTACTTTGCTGCATCACCCTTTCCTCTTCAAGGCAAAACCAACGCATGCTCAAGAGGTAGCAAGAAGAATTTCTGGCGCCGTTGCCGGGGAGATCTACGCCAAACCGAGACATACCAAGTACCCATCATAAACTCTCATCCCTCGCATTACATTATTTTCCATTCGCCTCTCATTTTCCTCTTCCCCACTTCTAAAACGATTTTCAAAAAGTTTTTGCCTTTTCTTCGCCCCTCTTCCATCCTTCTTCTCCGCTTGCTTTTTGTGTGCTCATGTGTTGGATTGCTTGCTTTGTCATGATGGCTCAAGATAATACCAAATTCTGTGACTTTTCCAATAGCAATAACAATGATTTTATTAGTACTCTGATTGCTCCCGCTACTAATGCGAAATCTTGTGAAATTAATACCGCATTGCTGAATCTTATTATGAAAGATCAATTTTCCAGCCTTCCCAATGAAGATGTCGCATCCCATCTTAATAATTTCATTGATTTGTGTGATATGCAAAATAAAAAAGATGTGGATAATGATATTGTTAAATTGAAGCTATTTCCATTCTCACTTCGAGATCGTGCTAAAACTTGGTTTTCATCTTTGCCTAGAAATAGATTTAATTCATGGAATAAGTGCAAAGATGCTTTTTTTCCAAGTATTTTGCTCCCACTAAGATCATCTCCCTTAGGAACGATATTATGAATTTTAAGCAACTTGATCATGAACATGTTGCACAATCTTGGGAGAGGATGAAATTCATGATACAAAATTTCCCTACTCATGGTTTGAATTTGTGGATGATTATACAAAAAATTATGCTGTATTGAATTTTGCTTCTAGAAATCTTTTAGATTCGGCTGCGGGAGGTACTTTTATGGAAATTACTTTAGGAGAAGCTACTAAACTCCTAGATAATATTATGGTTAACTATTCTCAATGGCATACTAAAAGATCTTCCACTAGTAAAAAAGTGCATGCAATTGAAGAGATTAATGTTTTGTGTGGAAAGATGGATGAGCTTATGAAATTATTTGCTAGCAAGAGTGCTCCTACTGATCCTAATGATATGCCTTTGTCTACTTCAGTTGAGAATAATAATGAATCTATGGATGTAAATTTTGTTGGTAGGAACAATTTTGGTAATAATGCGTATAGAGGTAATTTTAATCCTAGGCTGTTTCCTAGTAATTCCTCTAATAATTATGGTAATTCCTACAACAATTCTTATGGAAATTATAATAAGATGCCCTCTCAATTTGAGAATAGTGTTAAAGAATTTATAAGTTTGCAAAATAATTTCAATGCTTTGATTGAAGAAAAATTGCTTAAGATTGATGATTTGGCTAGGAACATGGATAGAATTTCTCTTGATGTTGATTCTTTGAAACTTAGATCAATTCCACCTAAGCATGATATCAATGAGTCTCTCAAATACATGATAATTTCCATTGATGAGTGCAAAGAAAGAACCGCTAAGATGCGTGCTAAAAAAGATTGGTTTATAAAAGCGTGTTCTTCTAGTTTCGATGAGAATAATGATGGAGATCTTAAAGTCATTGATGTGACTCCTATTGAATCTTTGTTCTCCAATATAAATCTTGATAAATATGGGACTGGAGATGAGTCAACTTTAGTTGGAAGGCGTCCCAATGATTCAGAGTTTTTAGATCTTGATGCAAACATTGATAAAAGTGGGATTGGAGAGGTCAAAACTCTAAGTAGCAATGAACCCACTCTTTTGGATTTCAAGGAATTTAATTATGATAATTGTTATTTAATAGATTTTATTTCCTTGTTGCAATGCATGTTGAATTCTCCTCATGCTTATAATCAATACAAAGCTTTTACTAAACATATCATTGATGCTATGATGCAATATTTCGAAGAAACGCTTGAATTGGAAGTTTTTGTCCCTAGAAAACTTTATGATGAGTGGGAACCTACTATTAATATTAAGATTAAAGATTATAAATGTCATGCCTTGTGTGATTTGGGTGATAGTGTTTCCACGATTTCAAAAACTTTATGTGATGTGTAAGGTTTCCGTGAATTTGATGATTGTCCGTTAATTTTGCATCTTGTGGATTCCGCTATTAAGAAACCTATGGGAAGGATTCATTCTGTTCTTATTGTTGCAAATAAGAACTATGTGTCCGTAGATTTCATTGTTCTTGATATAGATTGCAATCCTACATGTCCTATTATTCTTGGTAGACCTTTCCTTAGAATGATTGGTGCAATTATTGATATGAAAGAAGAAAATATTAGATTTCAATTTCTGTTAAGAAAAGGAATGGAACACTTCCCTAGAAATAAAATTAAATTACCTTATGAATCTATTATAAGAGCCACTTATGGATTGCATGCCAAAGATGATAATACCTAGATCTATTCGTGTTTTATGCCTAGCTAAGGAAGTTAAACAATAGTGTTTGTTGGGAGGAAACCCAATTTTATTTTTGTTTTTACTTTTTAGGTTCTGTTTTACGTCAAATAATTCATCTAGCCTCTGGTTAGATGTGGTTTTGTGTTTTAATTAGTTTTTGTGCCAAGTAAGACCTTTGGGACAGCTTACAGTGAAAGTTGATTTGATCTTGTTGAAAAATAGAAACATTTGCGCTCAGGAAATTAATTCTCATTTTAGAAGAAGTACGATAAAATATTAATTCTTTTTGCAGAATATTAATAAAAAAAATTCTTAGACCGTCCTAATTTTTTAGGATTTTTGGAGTTAAAGAAGTATTCGAAATCTCCAGATTGCTATAGACTGTTCTGTTTTTGACAGATTCTGTTTTTCGCATGCTGTTTGCTTATTTTGATGCATCTATGGCTAGTATCGGGGGTTATGAATAGTAGAAAAGTTGGAATACAGTAGATATCTTTCCCTAATAATAAAGCATGGATTTACTTTGTCGGGTTCACCATCACAATACGCTTTCTTCCCGTGAATTTACGCTTTCAGTTTAAATCTTCCCCTAATAATAAAGCATGGTTTGACTTCATGGGTTCACCGTCGCGGAAATTTTACAAAAAAGTCCTTTTTCTTTATTGAAACCGGAGTCCTATAAATTCAGGAAAAAAATTGGATCGTCGCACATCATCATGGGCCGGCCCTTTGAGGCTTTGATGTTGTGCTACTACGATCAATGAACGAAAAATAATATGTGGTGTGCGAGGATCGAACCCACGCCCTGACTTTACAGTCGAAGGGAAGGAACCAACCCGGCTGGGTTTTGCTTGTGACAAAAACAAAGGGCCGCGTATAATAAAGGGTCGTGTGTATTCATGTAAAAAAAGGGACGCGTGTATTAATAGCACCTCGCCGATTTACACAAAATTACACCAATTTATATATGTGAGCAAGTAGACAACAGACAAGCCTTCTTGGAAGTTGAACAAAATAGAAGAGGTGTCGGTCCCATTTCTAATCTAAGAAGGAAAGAAGACCCAACAAATAAGGACATGCATGGCAAGGAATAAAGAGAGGGTAATGCAAGGAAAGAAATAAAAGAGAGGCCAAGATGGGATGTGCCGCACTAGAGGATATGCAAAGGAATAAATACGGGAAGTAAATAAGGATATGCATGGCAAGAAATAAAAGAAAAGGCCCAATAAAGATGGGATATGCGGAGATGCGCGGTATAGGAGAAATAAAAGAAATAAAAGAAAGACGCATGGCAAAAAAACCAAGGAGGTCCGATAAATAAATGGGATGCACGCCATAGGGAAATATATATATATATATATATATATATATATATATATATATATATATATATATATATATATATATATATATATATATATATAGTGTCACTATTCATCACCCAGGGCGCAGAATAAATTATTCCTCACCCGAGGTAATCTTACGACCGTTTTATAATTAAATTACGTTTGGAATTCAAATAGTTACATTCCTATTGATTCACTACATAAAATTTGACATAAGAAAATAAAAATATAGGTCACAAGACAAGAAAATTTACAGTTTATGTGTATTTTAGACTATGTTTTTACGTTTGTAATTTTACATAATATAAAATATTTTTTACGGTGATTATATATTTTCTTACGGTCTCTTTTTGCGTCGGAAATAAGAAAAAACTTACGGAACGTAAAATTACGGTGCATTGATGGTAAAATAGAGGGGGTGAAGAATAACTATTCCTCACCCAGGGTGACGAATAGCGTGACCCTATATATATATATATATATATATATATATGGGATGTGGCATGTGGAGAAATAAACATTAAAAAAATGTTGTTTATGTATTAAAAACTCTTCGTGAATTTTCTTTGATAATATGTACGTGAAAATATATTCAAAGTTGCAACATAAATATTTGCAGACACCAATATTTTTTTCAACAGGTTGTAAATAACAAGCCAAGTGACCCGTTAGCAGATGGGTGCGAATTATAAGGCAGACAATATTGACGAACAAAATTGGACGAGCATACAGGAGGCATGAGAAGTTCCGGAGCGATATTTCACGTCATACTGAAGCAAGGACGGGCTCGGGACAACAATGCGAGGATGAGCTTGAGGTCATGGAGTGGAGCTAACAATAAGAATGTTGTTGAACACACCATAAGTTGGAGATGCTTGAACCGAAACCGTCCATGATGCATGCATGTCTGCGGAGTGCGCTAATGTATCATCGCATTGTTCTTGTCATTTTCCTTTACCCATAGTAACACCTCATTCCACGCATGTCATGAATAAATGGATTATCACTACCCATTTGTATGTACTTTTTAAATCTATACATGCAAGTCGTGTTGAAATAGAAGATCTGGACTCATGGAACAGATTTCTAGATTATATAACACCTTTTCTAGAATATAAGAGAATGTGGTATGTTTTTCTCCCGTTGCAACGCACAAGCTCTTTTGCTAGTTACACCAATATAAATAAAGGATGAGTTCACAACAGTACCAAAAGTGGTGATTTATTTTCTTACACTAACAGAGCTTACGAGATTTTCTGTTGAGTTTTGTGTTGTGAAGTTTTCATGTTTTGGGTAAGGATTTGATGGACTATGGAATAAGGAGTGGCAAGAGCCTAAGCTTGGGGATGCCCAAGGCAACTCAAGGTAATATTCAAGGACAACCAAGAGCCTAAGCTTGGGGATACCCCGGAAGGCATCCCCTCTTTCGTCTTCGTCTATCGGTAAATTTACTTGAGGCTATATTTTTATTCACCACATGATATGTGTTTTGCTTGGAGCGTCTTGTATGATTTGAACCTTTGCTTTTTAGTTTGCCACAATCATCCTTGATGTACACACCTTTTGATAGAGACATGCATGAATCGTGATTTATTAGAATACTCTATGTGCTTCACTTATATCTTTTCAGCTAGGCAAGTTTGCTCTAGTGATTCACTTATATCTTTTTAGAGCACGGCGGTGGTTTTACTTTATAGAAATTGATGAACTCTCACACTTCACTTATATTATTTTGAGAGTCTTTAAAACAACATGGTAATTTGCTTTGATTATAGAATTAGTCATAATATGATAGGCTGTGGCGACCAGACCTCAAACGGTCCAATCTCTGTGCTCCGGTGTCATTCCTAGATCGGTAATGCTGACACCACACAGTACTTGAAGGATTTATAACAGAGTAGCAATCACACACTTATTACATCGAGTGTCTCAATAGAGAACTTATTACAATAAATATGGCTTAAGGCCATCACGATAACAGCGGAAGGCTTGGAAAATAAGTGAGTCCATCAACTCCAACGGCATCACTGAGTATAGAACCACGGCCTAAAAACTCCTTAATCGTCGTCTGAAAAGTCTGCAACATGAACGTTGCAGCCCGAAACGGGTCAGCACATGGAATATGCTGGCAAAATAACACATAGAGAGTAATGGAATGAAACAACTATTCTATATGCATGTTTGGCTGGTGGAAAGCTCTATGGTTACAGTTTTGCGTAAAGCCAATTTTTCCCTACTACAAAGGAATAAATTTTATATAACTATCATGGTAGTTGTTAAACATTGAGAAAGGTTGATAGCATTCTCAATCCCAATTAAGCATCATCATTAAACAAAAACCAACAAATTAAATTTTAGAGTAACATGTTGAGATTCACATGATAATCCACGTACTAGTTACTCAAGATGTCCATAACTAGGGACACGGCTAATCATGATTAGTTTATACACTCTGTAGAGGTTTGCGCACTTTTCCCCACAAGACTCGATCGCCTCCATTTGGTTTCTCGCACTGCATGGTGTTTGAGAAGACGGATGACCGAGACATAGTCTTTCAGAAGCGCTAGCACCTTACGATCGGGTAGACCGTTACACCTACTCTCCCATACATCTTCTAGTCTACCACTGTAAGAGTTCGCACAACTTAATCAACTATGCTAGAGCCTATAATAGCTTGTGGCTGCACACGGAAGTTTCTAGCATGAATAATCTCATGGTCCCTTTGAGCCTGGGTGGCGGTCCATAAAGAAAACAGGCAATCCTGGAATACCCAGGTACCTCCATCCACCCAGATGTGTGTTTAAGTTGCCACCTTAAATAAACCATTAATTAACAATCTCACATCTATCATGGATACACTCACCCAATCCATATCTACTAGCATAGCATGGCATAATAAGCAAACGTAGAAGTAACTCCCAAAGATTTGATAATAAACAGGTAATAGGTACTACCTCAACTACTTCCCAAACCCACAATTTAATTAGATCCTAATCATGCAATGTGTGAGGATTGATCTAATGCAATAAAACTGGGTAGTGGGAAAACATGATCAAAGTGTTACTTGCCTTGCTGATTGTCACATCCCTAGCTTCTGGTGCTGTCTAGTGTTGCATCTTGCGTGCATCATGTTTAAATTTTTGAAACTTGAACTGAGGAATTTTGGAAGCCTCAAAAACTTAAATAAAAGAGGGGCAAAGAACCCTGGAAAATGCATTCAATGTTTCCAAAATGGCCTTAAATAATGTTGGTTATATTTTGGCAAGGGTTTTGCACCAAACCAAAAATAATGAACATTTTTGAGGAATATTTTGAGCAGAATTTAAATCATTATTCTAGTTGCATTTGGAATTATATTCATAATATGTATAGAATATACTTTCAAATACCCTGGAACAGTTTATGTGCATTTGGATCAGCCCATTCAGCAACATAAAAATATCCAGAGGATATTTGGTACTGTTTTTGAATCTGTTTTGATTTTTAAACAGTGGCAAAAGATTAAATAAAAGGAAAACAGAACAGAATTAGTAAAAAGAAAGAGAGAGAGAATTTTACCTGGCGCTCACCTGGTAGCCCAACCGGCCCAGCACTGCAGCTGGCCGGCCCAGCCCACCACTGCAGCCCCTCCGTCGTCTTCCTCCCCTCGCCCCGAAGCAGCTGCGTGCCCGGCGCGCAGGCGAGCCGCGCCAGCTCCTCCCTGCCTGCCTGGCTACCCCCTCGTCGCCCTGGTCGCCTCCCGCGACGCCACGCAACCCCCCCCGACGCTCTCTCACTCTCCCCCTGGACCCCATCCCCTCCTCTGCTCCCCTCTCGCGCGCACCACCGAGCGGAGCTCGTCGCCGCCGTCCACTGCCACCACGGCCACCGGGCCTCCCTCGGTTCCCCGACTAGCCCACAAGCTCCGCCACTCCATCCTCGACCCACCTCACCGAGCCACGCCCCTCCAGAAGCCTCTGAAGCGCCGCCTCGACGTTTTTCCCCTCCTCGGACCCGCCGGCCGCCGTCGCCCGATTCGTCGGCTCCGGACCGTCCCCGGCCTCGTCTCCGCCTCGAATGGATCCGCTGTGATCCTCCGCTGCTTCTCCTGTGCTCGCCCCCTCCGTTCTCGCCCCCTAGCCCCATCTCCCACCGCGGCCGAGAGTTTCTCGCCGCCGGCCATGGCGTGGCCGTGGCCACAGCCACCGCAGCTCGTTCTCGAGCCCACCGTCGTTCTCACCACAGTCCCAGGAGCACATAGCACTCACCAATGCCTCCCCTGGCGCCCTGCATCGCCTAACCCGTCGTTGTCGTAGCTCCGGCCGCCGCCTAAGTGGTCGCCGCCATCGACCCCGGCCTCCCTGTGCCCAGCTGCATGCGCCCCTAGATGCGCGGGAGCACGGGCTCCATCTTGGTGCCCTCAGCGCGACCAGCCGCGGGCTGTAGCGCCGTCCCGAGCAACTCCGGCGAGGTCTCACCGTCGCCGTGGTAGCCGGCGTCACTTGCTGACGTGGCTGGCTTAATTAGCCACTAAACACCGCACCGTGTCACTGACACCTAGGCCCCACGCTTTAACTAATCCTAGTTTATTTTCTGTTTAGTTCAATCTAATTACAGTGGCCCCACGCGTCAGTTTTGACCGTGCTGACGTGGCCGTTGACCGGGCCCACACGTCAGCGGCACTAACCAGCCCCAGTCACTGACCAGTGGACCCCACTGGTCAGGTTTGACCAGCAGCAGCGTCTGTTGACCTACTGACGTCATAGTGACGCAATGCTGACGCAGTAAGCATTTCTGGAACTAAAATAAATCAGGAAATGATTTATAAATTTCAGAAAATACCCCAAACTTCTAAAAATCATATAAAATCAACTGTAACTCCAAATGAAACAAATTATATATGAAAATTTATCAGAAAAATTCAAGGAATCCATCTGTACCATTTCCATGCATGTTAGAACAACTTATAACTACTGTTTAGGACAAATGAAGTGAATGGCATTTAAATAATCACATATGGAGTTTGAATTTGAATCTTGTATTCAAACCAACCCCATTTAACTTGTTGCTAGATGCATTAGCCCAAAACACATTCATTTTGCCATGTCATGATCATGCATCATATTGTGCATTGCATTGATTGTGTTCCCTTCTGTGTTGCCGGTATTTGTCCCCTCTCGATAGACGTGATACCGATGATGTGATCGTTGACACTGATGAAGACTCAATGCTATCTTCAGAAGTGCCAGGCAAGCAAAACCCCCTTGTTCATTCCGATACAATCCTACTCTCTCGCTCCTGCTCTCTTTTAATGCATTAGGACAACACCGATTCATCTGCTACTTGCTGCGGTAGCTGAACCCCTTTATCCTCTGCATGACCTGTCATTCCACAGTAAATAGATGAAACCCACTAGTATGAGTAGGAGTTGTTTGAGCCTTGTTGTGCCTACTCGTTCATGTTGTTTGTCATGCCTGCTACTGCTTAGAGTTGAGTCAGGTCTGATTCATCGGGAATGAATCAGAGGTGTGTGAGCATGCCCTACTGTGTGTGAGCTAAGTGTGTGAACACGATTTGGTAAAAGGTATCGGTGAGAGGCCATGTAGGAGTACATGGTGGGTTGTCTCATTGAAGCCGTCCTTAGGAACTGAGTTCTGTGTTTGTGATCCATGATTCAGCTACTACCATGCATTGGGCCCTGAAATATGACCCCGCTCGACTTCTTATTCACCCTAGTCCTCTGTCCAGGAGTTGCAAGTAGTTTCTGGTGTTTGTAGCTTACTGGAGGCCGTGGACAGCGTTGACCGTAGGGGTGGGCTGTGATGCGGTAGGTACGTGGCACGGTGTACCAGATACCCGTTAGGTATCTCGGGAACCCTGCACACATCGTTTGGGGCTGTGAGCGAAACTCCGGCCGGATCTCCTCATGGATGGAACCCGAATAGGCAATAAACCTGGACTAGAGACTTGAGTGTTTAGGTAGGTCGTGGTCTACACCCACGTCGGCTTTCGCTTGAAGTCTGCCGAGCACATGTCGTGTGCAGACGCTAAGTGGTGGAAACATGTATGAAGAAGTACACCCCTGCAGGGTTAACATCATCTATTCGAATAGCCGTGTCCGTGGAAAAGGACTTCTGGGTTACTTATATCAGTTCATAGATAAGTGAAAGTGGATACTCTAAAATACGCAAGATAAGCGTGAGTGCTATGGATGGCGCTCTCGTAGGGAGACGGGAGTGGATCCATAGTGGTGTATTGATATGGTGAATATGTGGACTCGTGTGCGCCACCTCAAAAGAGTTACTTGCAGTCGTAGTTCAGGATAGCCACCGAGTCAAAGCTGGCTTGCTGCAGTTAAACCCCACCATCCCCTTGTTGAAAATGATGCATATGTAGTTAGTTCTGATGTAAGTCTTGCTGGGTACATTTGTACTCACGTTTGCCTATTTTATGTTTTTGCAGAGAGACTTCAGTCTCACTAGTAGTTCCATGTGGACTTCGACGTTTAGCTTGTTACCTCAGCTACGATCTTGTGCCCTCGGCAGGATCTGGTAGATAGTCAGGCTTCTCAGCCTTTTTCATTTATAGATGTCTGTACTCAGACATGATAGCTTCCGTTTGTGCTTTGACTTGTATGCTCTGATTGTTGGGTCATGAGACCCATGTTTGTAATATCTCGCTCCTCAGAGCCTATTGAATAAATACTTGAGTCGTAGAGTCATGTTGTGATGCCATGTTGTATTTGCACATATCGAACATATTGTGTGTATGTTATTGAAATGCTTGGTATGTGTGGGATCTGACTATCTAGTTGTTTATCCTTAGTAGCCTCTCTTACCGGGAAATGTCTCCTAGTGTTTCCACGGAGCCATGGTACCTTGCTACTGCTCCGGAACACTTAGGCTGGCCGGCATGTGTCCTTCTTCGTTCCTGTGTCTGTCCCTTCGGGGAAATGTCACGCGATGAATACCGGAGTCCTGTTAGCCCGCTACAGCCCGGTTCACCGGAGTCCTGCTAGCCCAGTGCTACAGCCTGGATTCACTCGCTGATGACCGACACGTTCGATGCTGGGTCATGGATGCCTGTCCCTGTAAGTTTGTGCCACTTTGGGTTTACGACTAGCTATGTCATCCCGTGCTCCTTATCATATGGATGCTAGCGACACTGTCATATACGTGTGCCAAAAGGCGCAAACGGTCCCGGGCAAAGGTAAGGCGACACCCGTGGGAATACCGTGCGTGAGGCCGCAAAGTGATACGAGGTGTTACATGCTAGATCGATGTGGCATTGAGTCGGGGTCCTGACAGCGTTGGTATCAGAGCTTGACTGCCTCTAGGATTACCAAGCCAAACTGGTCGAAGTTGAGTCTAGAAATGCTTTAGTTATGTAAGGGAATTGATTGTGGGTTGGAACGTAAGGCTCTTTTTACTCCTTATACCTCGTGGCCTTCTGATCTGAGTCAACCTCTTCTCTTCTACGGGGATTAAGAACTAAGCTTCTCATCTATCTACTAGGATGACGAGTTACTATGTTAGAGACTTATAGGATTGATAGTTTCAAGCCTCAATTCAGTTTCTACCTCTGTATGCTAACTATTGATCTCGGAACCTTGATATTGTGCTTCTGAGTGGCTATGCCACCATTTTTGTAGCATGTCTCCAATCTTTTGAGCATTTACAGCCGTTATGTTGTCCGAGTCATCCCAGGTTTCTAAATAGTCTGATGCATTTGCAAATCCCTTCTTTTCGTTCCGATGTCTGTTTAGGCCAGATTAACCACACCAACTAGTGTGTTGAGGTACTTCATTGCCTCGGTATATATGTTGGAGCTAGTATTATGACCCTAGGTGTCTTAGAGTACCACCTAGTAAGCTAGCCATGATTTGTGTTCCCAGTGTGATGATTCTGGCCTTTATTCTCGAAAGCATCCCGTGATGCCACTTAGTAGTAGGTATTCTACTCCTTGGGTTTTGAATCCGAGATTCACCCTACTTACTTCATGTTGATAGTGTTTGCTAGTCCCTTTAGGATATTAGTAACCTTTGCGATAGTCCTCGAGGTTCGTGGTACATCCTTCTTCCAATTACCATGAACCATTCTTGGCAGGAGTTCTTCTGAACCAAAAGATGACAACAAGAGTGCTCTCGATGAGTTCTCCATGCTATATTGTGACTCTGCCAGCTCAACCTTTCTGCATGGGTTATCCGGAAGAATTATGTTGAACTTGGTTCGACATACTAATCTATGCATCCACAGCTTAGAAAGTTATATGTTCCTTTGAGTTGTCCCTCTTAGTTGTCTTCTAACCCTGGTCTATCATTTGATAGTCAAGAGTATGCGTGCATTCCTATTACTCTTGTGGTCCGTCAAGCCATTCTATTCCGGAATGACTGGGAGAAACAAACTCCAGTACCTTGTCCATTTCCAGGATTGGGTCAAAGCAGTCGTACTCCACAGATCAAATTGCTAATCTTGCTTTTGCTCTGTTCTACTTTGGAGTATTACCATCTTTATATCAAGAATGTCATGGGAATTGCACACCATCTTATGAACTCTTGGTGCAGTGATACTTCTCTCCATCATTATTCATTTCTCGGTTTCCGTGTTGTTATAACCGGAATGTCGACGAGTGAATCATGGTGTGTGAAATCAATACTCCTAGCAACTCCGTTGCTTGGTAGTTAAATGGACGATAACCTCATTCTTAGCATGTTGATTATTGAATCATCACCCTAAGACTGATCGTGCTACCTAGTCCTTATTGCGGTGCACCCTTCGATTGATGAGTTAGGATCTTGTCAAGTCCTCACTCATTTGATCATATCGTCTTGCCCTGAAAAGCAAGATTGTTCTCGATCTTAGTAACATATCGGTGGTTCGTGATTTTCCGAATATCTTCTCGAAAGTATCACCAGGTTGTCACCTGACTGTTATGTTAAGCTCGTGATCAAGTTGGTTTATCCTGTAAACCACCCTTTCTCCAAGAATCCGTGTTGGATACCCCTGAACTAGTTGGTTAAGCTATGCATCAACTTGGAGAGTTGGAAGATAGAAGCTTGTCCGATATAGTTCATTATAAGGGATGTCTTGTATGTGTGTTGAACAAAGTTGATATTTTCATCGACTGAACCTCGTGGTCAGTTAATGGACCTATCATTTTTATCCAACCTTTGATTGGAGTATGGGCTATCATCCAATCAGACCAGAACCAACGACATTCTAATGTTGTCTTACTCGTGGTTGATCCCTCGAGCATACACCATTATATCTTTTGGGTCTGACCCATGCTATCACTTGTTCACTTAACTATGGAATTCCTTTTAAAAGGAAACCCAGATGAATTGTTGTTGAGCCCATTGACAACATCCTTATCTCCTCCATGATTTTGTTGAACATTAAGCCAGTGTTGGAAACTTTTGAAAGCATTTTCTTCATGCTAGCTCATGAAGTATTTGTTTGATGAAAGGAGTGACTTCCTCTTATACACGTGCATTTGGTGAAAGTTGCCTCCGTGAATTTGAGAAAGTTAGTTTTGCTTCCTCTGGAATCATCCCAAGTCAGTCATGCATACGTGCGAAGTATTCTGTGGTCTGGAGACTTGCAACCTCCATTCTGTATGTGTCCCTAGCAAACCAAGCCACTGATTGATTTGTTCAAGGAGAAGAAGTTCCTTCTTAAGAGTATACCTTATGCAAGGACTTCGATATCCTCGATGATGGTTCCCCTCCTGAACTCGGTAGTTTTTTATTATAAGACTACTTTGTGGTCATGCTTGTCTGGGACAACGTGTTCACATGTTGTAGCAGAACCAGCTCATGTTTTGGAGCTTACTATCGTAGTTCATTTCCCGAGAATCTCGCAACGTCATCTCGTCGATTTGTGTTGCAAACTTTCGTTTTTCTTCCTAGACTCGATGAGTCTGGAATATCCTGACACCAACCAGATCTGAATCTCAGGCAGATATGATGGTTTGGAACATTTCCCAAGAACTATAATATCGGTCCCTCGGAAACCGGTAAAGTGGATGTCGTGGCCAACACACCCCGCCGGAAGACCTATTATTGCAGTACCTTGATTGAGGAAGTTGGCCACCTCCCCATAAGGATTTCGTAGGATCTACTCCCTAATTGTTCCTTATGGATTTTTGTGCTCCCGAAGTCCGACCTTTTTACTTGATGGTCTGGTTACCAAACCATTTCAATAAATGGATTACGCTAGCACATTAAGGAGAGCATTAGAAGCGGAGTGCTAAATGTCTCTCGGTCGATCATCCAGATTTTATTTCCTTGGCCCCGCCAAGGGTGAAATCTGAGAAAGTGTTATCTTCCTTTGCATCTGCATCATCCATCATCATTCATCATGGTAGCAAGTTGTGTTGCCAGGATCCTTGACACGGATATTGGTAGAATCTTGATGATTATGGAAATGCTCAAGTTCTTGAGAGCACGCGCAAGTGCTAGGTTTGATCGTCGGCATTAACTGTATAGTGCTCTCAGTTTCCTCGGCAATGCTATGACCCTTTCAAACAGTGAATTCACTCTCTATTGTTGGGTTCTTCCCTAGTTACCAGAATCATTCCCAGCATTTGCATTTTGCTCCCAGCTTGCACCGCCAATGTGCCATTCTACCATGGGTCTCTTCCATTTCCGGTGATAAGCAAAAATCATCCATTACGTTGTCTTCAACAAGGTAATCCACATCATCCAAGTCCGAGTATGCCATTCTACCGACCCCCTCCAAACGATCGCTCGAGAATTGCCTTAGGCTGGTTTAAAGAGTTTCAATGATCTCTAAATCAAAGGTAATTCTTTTTGCCACTTAAGGGGATATATCCACGAGTCTCCATCCCTAATATGCCTCGTTGTGGTATCATGGCAACTCAACTCCTCGCTGCGCTGACAACCGATTACCACCTTCTTAAGCGTGAAATTGTTGTCTACCTAGTGAACCTTCGTCATCTGCTTCACTCCATTCCTATGGATGTGTGCTTCGTGTCTCAGCTCGAGAGATGTTGCTATGTTTCCTTTCGTGAGTTGATCCTGAGTTGTTCGACCTTCGAGAAGAACGATTCTTTTAGGGTCTTTCCTTTCCTCTTGTTGTCATGTTAGTTGGAGTTCTCAGAGCAAGACTTCGAGAAAATGATGGTGATCAAATCAACACTCTTATGGAGTGCACCCTGGATCATGAAGATTATGTTAGTTGGCGTTTTCCTTTCGTCTTACCCTACGCTTGAATCTCGGGTCGAGATTCTTGTTTAGTGGGGGTGAGTTGTCACATCCCTAGCTTCTGGTGCTGTCTAGTGTTGCATCTTGCTTGCATCATGTTTAAATTTTTGAAACTTGAACTGAGGAATTTTGGAAGCCTCAAAAACTTAAATAAAAGAGGGGCAAAGAACCCTGGAAAATGCATTCAATGTTTCCAAAATGGCCTTAAATAATGTTGGTTATATTTTGGCAAGGGTTTTGCACCAAACCAAAAATAATGAACATTTTTGAGGAATATTTTGAGCACTGAATTTAAATCATTATTCTACTTGCATTTGGAATTATATTCATAATATGTATAGAATATACTTTCAAATACCCTGGAACATTTTATGTGCATTTGGATCAGCCCATTCAGCAACATAAAAATATCCAGAGGATATTTGGTACTGTTTTTGAATCTGTTTTGATTTTTAAACAATGGCAAAAGATTAAATAAAAGGAAAACAGAACAGAATTAGTAAAAAGAAAGAGAGAGAGAGAATTTTACCTGGCGCTCACCTGGTAGCCCAACCGGCCCAGCACTGCAGCTGGCCGGCCCAGCCCACCACTGCAGCCCCTCCGTTGTCTTCCTCCCGTCGCCCCGAAGCAGCTGCGTGCCCGGCGCGCAGGCGAGCCGCGCCAGCTCCTCCCTGCCTGACTGGCTACCCCCTCGTCGCCCTGGTCGCCTCCCGCGACGCCACGCAACCCCCCCGACGCTCTCTCACTCTCCCCTTGGACCCCATCCCCTCCTCTGCTCCCCTCTCGCGCGCACCACCGAGCGGAGCTCGTCGCCGCCGTCCACTGCCACCACGGCCATCGGGCCTCCCTCGCTTCCCCGACTAGCCCACAAGCTCCGCCACTCCGTCCTCGACCCACCTCACCGAGCCACGCCCCTCCAGAAGCCCCCGAAGCGCCGCCCCGACGTTTTTCCCCTCCTCGGACCCGCCGGTCGCCGTCGCCCGATTCGTCGGCTCCGGACCGTCCCCGGCCTCGTCTCCGCCTCGAATGGATCCGCTGTGAGCCTCCGCTGCTTCTCCTGTGCTCGCCCCCTCCGTTCTCGCCCCCTAGCCCCATCTCCCACCGCGGCCGAGAGTTTCTCACCGCCGGCCATGGCGTGGTCGTGGCCACAGCCACCGCAGCTCGTTCTCGAGCCCACCGTCGTGCTCACCACAGTCCCAGGAGCACATAGCACTCACCAACGCCTCCCCTGGCACCCTGCATCACCTAACCCGTCGTTGCCGTAGCTCCGGCCGCCGCCTAAGTGGTCGCCGCCGTCGACCCCGGCCTCCCTGTGCCCAGCTGCGTGCGCCCCTAGATGCGCGGGAGCACGGGCTCCATCTTGGTGCCCTCAGCGCGACCAGCCGCGGGCTGTAGCGCCGTCCCGAGCAACTCCGGCGAGGTCTCGCCGTCGCTGTGGTCGCCGGCGTCACTTGCTGACGTGGCTGGCTTAATTAGCCACTAAACACCGCACCGTGTCACTGACACCTAGGCCCCACGCTTTAATTAATCCTAGTTTATTTTCTGTTTAGTTCAATCTAATTACAGTGGCCCCACGCGTCAGTTTTGACCGTGCTGACATGGCCGTTGACCGGGCCCACACGTCAGCTGCACTAACCAGCCCCAGTCACTGACTAGTGGACCCCACTGGTCAGGTTTGACCAGCAGCAGCGTCTGTTGACCTGCTGACGTCATAGTGACGCAATGCTGACGCAAGAAGTATTTCTGGAATTAAAATAAATCAGGAAATGATTTATAAATTTCAGAAAATACCCCAAACTTCTAAAAATCATATAAAATCAACCGTAACTCCAAATGAAACAAATTATATATGAAAATTTATCAGAAAAATTCAAGGAATCCATCTGTACCATTTCCATGCATGTTAGAACAACTTATCACTACTGTTTAGGACAAATGAAGTGAATGGCATTTAAATAATCACATATGGAGTTTGAATTTGAATCTTGTATTCAAACCAACCCCATTTAACTTGTTGCTAGATGCATTAGCCCAAGACACATTCATTTTGCCATGTCATGATCATGCATCATATTATGCATTGCATTGATTGTGTTCCCTTCTGTGTTGTCGGTATTTGTCCCCTCTCGATAGACGTGATACCGATGATGTGATCGTTGACACTGATGAAGACTCAACGCTATCTTCAGAAGTGCCAGGCAAGCAAAACCCCCTTGTTCATTCCGATACAATCCTACTCTCTCTCTCCTGCTCTCTTTTAATGCATTAGGACAACACTGATTCATCTGTTACTTGCTGCGGTAGCTGAACCCCTTTATCCTCTGCATGACCTGTCATTCCACAGTAAATAGATGAAACCCACTAGTATGAGTAGGAGTTGTTTGAGCCTTGTTGTGCCTACTCGTTCATGTTGTTTGTCATGCCTGCTACTGCTTAGAGTTGAGTCAGGTCTGATTCATCGGGAATGAATCAGAGGTGTGTGAGCATGCCCTACTGTGTGTGAGCTAAGTGTGTGAACACGATTTGGTAAAAGGTATCGGTGAGAGGCCATGTAGGAGTACATGGTGGGTTGTCTCATTGAAGCCGTCCTTAGGAACTGAGTTCTGTGTTTGTGATCCATGATTCAGCTACTACCATGCATTGGGCCCTGAAATATGACCCCGCTCGACTTCTTATTCACCCTAGTCTTCTGTCCAGGAGTTGCAAGTAGTTTCTGGTGTTTCTAGCTTACTGGAGGCCGTGGACAGCGCTGACCGTAGGGGTGGGCTGTGATGCGGTAGGTACGTGGCATGGTGTACCGGATACCCGTTAGGTATCTCGGGAACCCTACACACATCGTTTGGGGCTGTGAGCGAAACTCCGGCCGGATCTCCTCATGGATGGAACCTGAATAGGCGATAAACCTGGACTAGAGACTTGAGTGTTTAGGTAGGTCGTGGTCTACACCCACGTCGGCTTTCGCTTGAAGTCTGCCGAGCACATGTCGTGTGCAGACGCTAAGTGGTGGAAACATGTATGAAGAAGTACACCCCTGCAGGGTTAACATCATCTATTCGAATAGCTGTGTCCGCGGAAAAGGACTTCTGGGTTACTTATATCAGTTCATAGACAAGTGAAAGTGGATACTCTAAAATACGCAAGATAAGCGTGAGTGCTATGGATGGCGCTCTCGTAGGGAGACGGGAGTGGATCCATAGTGGTGTATTGATATGGTGAATATGTGGACTCGTGTGTGCCACCTCAAAAGAGTTACTTGCAGTCGTAGTTCAGGATAGCCACCGAGTCAAAGCTGGCTTGCTGCAGTTAAACCCCACCATCCCCTTGTTGAAAATGATGCATATGTAGTTAGTTCTGATGTAAGTCTTGCTGGGTACATTTGTACTCACGTTTGCCTATTTTATGTTTTTGCAGAGAGACTTCAGTCTCACTAGTAGTTCCACGTGGACTTCGACGTTTAGCTTGTTACCTCAGCTACGATCTTGTGCCCTCGGCAGGATCTGGTAGATAGTCAGGCTTCTCAGCCTTTTTCATTTATAGATGTCTGTACTCAGACATGATAGCTTCCGTTTGTGCTTTGACTTGTATGCTCTAATTGTTGGGTCATGAGACCCATGTTTGTAATATCTCGCTCCTCAGAGCCTATTGAATAAATACTTGAGTCGTAGAGTCATGTTGTGATGCCATGTTGTATTTGCACATATCGAGCATATTGTGTGTATGTTATTGAAATGCTTGGTATGTGTGGGATCTGACTATCTAGTTGTTTATCCTTAGTAACCTCTCTTACCGGGAAATGTCTCCTAGTGTTTCCACGGAGCCATGGTAGCTTGCTACTGGTACGGAACACTTAGGCTGGCCGGCATGTGTCCTTCTTCGTTCCTGTGTCTGTCCCTTCGGGGAAATGTCACGCGATGAATACCGGAGTCCTGTTAGCCCGCTACAGCCCGGTTCACTGGAGTCCTGCTAGCCCAGTGCTACAGCCTGGATTCACTCGCTGATGACCGACATGTTCGATGTTGGGTCATGGATGCCTGTCCCTGTAAGTTTGTGCCACTTTGGGTTTACGACTAGCCATGTCAGCCCGGGCTCCTTATCATATGGATGCTAGCGACACTGTCATATACGTGTGCCAAAAGGCGCAAACGGTCCCGGGCAAAGGTAAGGCGACACCCGTGGGAATACCGTGCGTGAGGCCGCAAAGTGATACGAGGTGTAACATGCTAGATCGATGTGGCATTGAGTCGGGGTCCTGACACTGATGATCCCGGAAACCTAGCGATTCGAAGTAGCAAGCGGCGCACTCCGGGTACTCTATCGCAAACAAACAAGAATACAATAAGTACTCAACTAATGCATAGGTAAAACTCAAATAAGAGATCTAACCAGAAAGTTCAACTTAAGAACTCCGGTTGGCAAAAAGAATCAAATCGAACGAAGCAACGAAAGACAAACGGCAAAAGAAACAAGCTTCATTTACTATTCTGGATCTAGGGAAATTTTTACAGTGAAAAAAACTTGTTTGAGTTGGTTAAATGGAAAGAGGGTTTCGAGACAAAACTCCAGGCGCTTGAATCGCCTGATTCCGATAAACGAGCGAAAAGTTAGACTAAAACGAAAATCGGATCAGAAATCGCGATCAGAAAAATCGCGGATTTAATCCGAGAAAAAGAAAAATGACGAACGTTCGCTAGAACGAACGAACGGACGAACGCTCGCTATTTAAATAAACCGGAAAAACTGATCTATTAAAAAAACCGAAACTAAAAAAACGAACAAAACCGTCGGAAAAACCGAACGGTTTTTCGAGAAAAACCGGCGGCGGCGGTGCTCCGGCGGCGGCGGCGGTCGGCGGCGTGGCTGGGGCGCTAGGGTTTGGGAGGTCCCGGGCTGGGCTCCTCGGCTTATAAAACCGGACGGGCCAAGTGTCCGGGTCGGACACGGCCCATTAGGTCAGTTGCGTTTTTTTATAAATAGTTACGCTCAGAAAAAAAACAAAAGGAATACTAAACGGACTCCAAAAATCCCGAAATAAATTTCCTCGGCTTCTAAAATCAAGCCCCACGGGATGAACATTTATTTGGGGCCTAAATGCAATTTTGAAAAACGCACATTTTTCCTAAATTCAAATAAAATAAAAAATTAAACCAAAATAAAATATTAAAAGATTTTTTTATTAAATCCTCAATATTTCTTTATTTTGGGAAAGTCATTTTATTCCCTCTCTCATATTTTTGTAATAGAAATAATTGAAGATAAAATAAATAAAATCAAATGATCCTATTTTCAAAATTTGAGACAACTCAAATATGAAAATAACGAAATCCCCAACTCTCTCCGAGGGTCCTTGAGTTGCGTGAAATTTCTAGGATCAACCAAAATGCAATAAGTATGATATACAATTATGATCTAGTGTATAACATTCCAAATTGAAAATTTGGAATGTTACAAACCTACCCCCCTTAAGATGAATCTCGCCCTCGAGATTCGGGTTGGCTAGAAAATAGGTGAGGGTGGTCTTTCAGCAAATCTTCCTCTCGTTCCCAGGTGGCTTCATCCTCCGTGTGGTGGCTCCACTGAACCTTGCAAAACTTGATAACCTTGATGCGGGTGACTCGACTGGCATACTCTAGAATCTTAACTTGTTTCTCCTCATAGGTCAAATCACTATCCAACTGAATTGCTTCCAGTGGTACCGTATCTCTCAGCGGTATGTCAGCCATCTCTGCATGGCACTTCTTCAACTGGGATACATGGAACACGTCGTGAACTCCCGACAATCCTTCGGGCAATTCCAACTTGTGGGCTACTTCTCCCATACGCTCCAAAACTTTGTATGGGCCTGCAAAACGTGGTGCTAATTTTCCCTTAACTCCAAAGCGCTTAACTCCTCGAAGTGGTGATACTCGAAGATAAACTTGGTCTCTGGCTTCGTAAACTGTCTCCTTGCGTTTAGAATCTGCATAACTCTTTTGCCTGGATTGAGCTACCTTCAGCCTGTCGCGAATTAATTTCACTTTCTGTTCAGATTCCTTTATCAGATCCGGTCCAAACAACTGGCGGTCTCCAACTTCATCCCAGGACAATGGGGTCCTGCACCTCCTTCCGTACAAGGCTTCGAAAGGGGCCATCTTCAAACTAGATTGATAGCTGTTGTTGTAAGAGAACTTTGCATACGGCAAATTCTCGTCCCAGCTAGATCCGTAATCTAGTGCACAAGCTCTTAGCATATCCTCCAAAATCTGATTGACTCTCTCAGTCTGTCCATCTGTCTGCGGGTGGAAAGTTGTGCTAAACTCCAGTCTGGTTCCCAAAGTTTCATGCAACTGATTCCAGAAATTTGAGGTAAACTGGGTTCCTCTATCTGATACTATGCTCCTTGGAACTCCATGCAGACATACGATTCTGGTCATGTATATCTTTGCCAACTTTGCACTGGTATAGGTAGTCTTTACTGGAATGAAATGAGCTACCTTTGTCAAACGATCGACTACAACCCATATCGAGTCATAGCCTGAACATGTTCTGGGCAATCCTGTAATAAAATCCATGCCTAACTTATCCCACTTCCATTCGGGTATCGGCAATGGCTGTAATAATCCTGCTGGCTTCTGATGCTCTGCCTTAACTCTCTGACATACATCACAAATTGCTACATATTCCACAATATCCTTCTTCATTCCGGTCCACCAAAAAGTATCCTTCAAATACAAATACATCTTGGTATTCTCCGGGTGAATCGAATATGGTGAATCATGGGCCTCTTGTAAAATTAACTTCCTAATCTCCGAATCATTAGGCACATAAACACGGTCTTCAAACCATAAGGTATCATGCTCATCTTCACGAAATCCCTTAACTTTTCCTTTGCTCATTTTCTCCTTAATAGAAGCAATCTCCTTATCATTATTTTGGGCTTCTCTGATCCTATCCATCAACGTAGACTGAATCTCCAATGCTGCTAACATAGCCTCTCGGAACTATTTCCAAACAAAGCTCTCGAAGATTTTCGGCTAACTCCCTTGGTAAATCTCCCCTCATCAAGGTGTTGACGTGGCTCTTATAGCTCAACGCGTCAGCTACTATGTTAGCCTTTCCGGGATGATAATGCAATTTCATATCATAATCCTTGATGAGCTCCAACCATCTCCTTTGTCTGAGATTCAACTCCTTCTGTGTGAAAATATACTTCAAACTTTTATGATCCGTGTATACCTCGCAATGGTTTCCAATCAGAAAATGTCTCCAAGTCTTCAGTGCATGCACTACGGCTGCTAACTCCAAATCATGCGTAGCATAATTCAACTCATGAGGCTTAAGCTGTCATGAGGCATATGAAACAACTCTTCCTTCCTGCATAAGTACTGCTCCAAGTCCTTGATGTGAAGAGTCACAATACACCTCATAATCCTTGGTCTGGTCTGGCAAAATCAACACCGGTGAGGTAACCAAACGTTTCTTCAACTCCTGAAAACTAGCCTCACATTCCTCAGTCCATATGAACTTGGTATCCTTCTTTAACAACTCCGTCATAGGCTTCGCAATCTTTGAGAAATTCTCAATAAACCTCCGGTAGTATCCTACGAGTCCAAGAAAACTCCGGATCTCTCCAACTGTGGTTGGCGCTTCCCACTTGGTCACAGTATCAACTTTAGTGGGATCTACTTCTATACCTTCTCCGGATATAACGCGTCCGAGAAATCCAACTTCTTTCAACCAAAACTCACATTTGCTAAATTTCGCATATAATTGATGTTCTCTGAGCTTTCCAAGAACCAAACGCAAATGCTCCTTATGCTCCTCTTCATTCTTCGAGTAAACCAGGATATCATCAATGAACACTACGACGAACTTATCCAAGAACTCCATAAACACTTTGTTCATCATGTTCATAAAATATGCAGGTGCGTTAGTCAGACCAAATGACATAACGGTATACTCGTACAACCCATACCTTGTGGTAAAAGCCGTCTTAGGTATATCCTGTTCTCGAATCTTCAACTGGTGGTATCCTGATCGTAGATCAATCTTGTAAAACACCTTAGCTCCTTGCAATCGATCAAACAGATCATTGATCATCGGTAGTGGGTACTTGTTCTTGATGGTTACTTCATTCAATCCTCAATAATCAACAACCATCCTTAACGATCCATCCTTCTTCTCCACTAGAAGTACTGGCGATCCCCAAGGCGATGAACTTGGGCGAATGTATCCTTTATCCAGTAACTCCTTAATTTTCTTCTTAATTTCCACCAAATCCTTTGCAGGCATCCTATATGGTCTCTTTGATATTGGCCCGGGGCCTGGCAAAAGCTCAATCAAAAACTCAATATCTCTATCCGGTGGCATGCCTGGAAATTCTTCTGGAAATACATCAGGGAAATCCTTCACTACTGGTACTTCCTCCTGCACAACTCATGTTAAACAATTTACTTAAGTCCTCTTCGACACATGCTGGGATACATACTTGATCCTTCTCCCTTCTAGGGTGGTAAGCAAGATTGATTTATTGGCGCAATTGATGTTTCCTCCATACATCGACAACCAATCCATACCCAGAATTACACCCAAACCTTGTGATTCCAATATTATCAAATCTGAGGGGAACACATGCCTACCTATACTTAATGGCACTTGAAAACATCCTTGGCTAGCCATATATTCCGCTCCTGGTGAGCTTACTAACATAGGTGTTCTAAGTACTTTGGTGGGCAGGTTATACTTATCCACAAATCCCCTTGATATGTATGAATGCGATGCACCGGTATCAAAAAGAACAAGTGTAGTAAATGATTTAACCAAAAAACTTACCGATTACTGCATCCGGCTGCTCTTCAACCTCCTCCACGTTAACGTGGTTCACCTGTCCCCTGTTGAAAGAGTTCGACTTCTTCCCAGAGCTTACATTTCCATTTACATTCTGTGATTCAGGATATTCATTGGCATAATGTCCGGTCTTCTGGCACTTAAAACAAGTGACTTGGCTCAGGTCTCTCTTGGCTGGGGTCGACGGGTTGGTGAAGTTCTGGCCGTTGCTTCCTCCATTCCCATTACCATTCTTGGTGCCATTGTGCGAGCTACCTCCTCCATGGGTATGTTGAAAATGTCCTCCCGATCTAGGGGTAAAACGTGGCTTCTGCTGAGCTCCTGAATTATGCTCCCCTTGTCCATACTTCCTCTTGCGATTCTCAATCTGCTGCTGCTTCCCTTCAATCATGAGGGCACGGTCTACCAACTCCTGGTAGTTGTTGAAGGTGGCTACCATCAACTGCATGCTCAACTCATCATTCAGCCCTTCCAGAAACTTCTCCTGCTTAGCTGCATCCGTACCAATGTCATCCGGGGCGTAACGTGCTAATTTACTAAAGTCCTCCACATACTGGCCAACTGTCCGTCCTCCTTGGCACAAGTTGCGAAACTCTCGCTTCTTCATGGCCATAGCTCCTGCTGAAACATGGGCAGTTCGAAAAGCCTGCTGAAACTGGTCCACGTGACAGTGTCGATAGGGAAAGTGGCTGTGAAATTCTCCCACCATGATGCTGCAGGTCCTTCAAGCTGATGCGCGGCAAACTTTACCTTTTCCGCATCCGTGCATCATGTTGTGGTCAACTCTCTAGCTGTCTTGCGGAGCCAATCATCTGCTACTATCGGCTCGGTGCTACTAGAAAACATCAGTGGATTCAGCCTAAGAAAACGGGCTAAGTGATCAACAGGTGGCGGTGGTGGTGGTGGGTTGTTGTTGTTGTTCCCTTGATTTTGATTCTGGACTAGCAACTGCATCAATGTGTTCTGCTGCTGGATCAACTGGGTGAGCTCCGGTGGAAAGGTAAATCTGGGGTCATGTCTCGAAGGCATGTGGGGTTTTAGAAAAGATGAGATTTAAGAATAGAGGGGGTCTAAAGAGAAAACACTACCCATATGCACATGAGGCAAAAGCAAACAATTCACTTCATTCAATCAATCAAACAAGGGCATACAATCGATCTAACTATCGCAAAAGTGCTCGGGCTACTATATTTACATGGTGGACTAATACTAGTGATGAGGTGGTCTACTAGAAATATTCTTCGGTTGCAGACTCCATTATATCTACTCCGGCTTCATCAACATAGTCATCATCGCTATCATCTGGATCCGAGTCGGTGTCGTCGATGATGATGTAGTCTTCCGGGCGAATCTCCTTGGGTTCTTCATCTTCTTCTTCTGATGTAGGGCCTCCCATAAATATTCCGATCTTCTTGATCAGATAGTCATTCTTGTCCACTAGTACTTCTATTTCCTCTTTGTAATCTTCACGTGTAGCCTTGAGTTCTTCCTCCAGTTCCTTGATTCTTATCCTCGCCTTCTTCAGATTTATCATGTCGGCGCACATTTGGTTCTCCTGACGTCGAATGTCCTGGTTTAACTCCTGGATAAAAGCTGCAATTGATCTATCCTTCCTGGTGCTGATCATCTCCCAGTGCTCATCTCGGCGCCCACAAATCTGGTAGATAGTATCCTTAATATCATTGTGGTAGACTTCTCCAATGCGTCCCATGGCGATGTGAGCTGCCATGCTCTTTCCTAGACTCCAAGTTGGTGCATCAAAAGAAAACTCTATGGGCTCAGTGACTGGCATAAATGTCCTTCGTAGAACTTGAACTTGAATCATCCAGCGCTCTTCTTTAGGTAAGGTGGCATTGTAGGTTCCGGTGAAGCTTGGTACTCCTATGTCAGATATCTAGTGACTTCCTTCAAGTGACATCCAAAGGGTGTATCTTCATCCGGTTGAGTGAACTTGTTCCTTGCATCCGCCATCCTAAAAGAGTAGAGAAGATGAGAAGACAGAAAGAGAAGAGAGTGAGTAATGATCTAGGTCTTAGGTTAGTGGTCGTGTCCTACAGTCAGCGTGTGCTCTGATACCATCTTGTGGCGACCAGACCTCAAACGGTCCAATATCTGTGCTCCGGTGTCATCCCTGGATCAGTAATGCTCACACCACACAGTACTTGAAGGATTTATAACAAAGTAGCAATCACACACTTATTACATTGAGTGTCTCAATAGAGAACATATTACAATAAATATGGCTTAAGGCCATCTAATAATGATAACAGCGGAAGGCTTGAAAGATAAGTGAGTCCATCAACTCCAACGGCATCACTGAGTATAGAACCACGACCTAAAAACTCCTTAATCGTCGTCTGAAAAGTCTGCAACATGAATGTTGCAGCCCGAAACGGGTCAGCACATGGAATATGCTGGCAAAATAACACATAGAGAGTAATGGAATGAAACAGCTATTCTATATGCATGTTTGGCTGGTGGAAAGCTCTATGGTTACAGTTTTGCGTAAAGCCAAATTTTCCCTACTACAAAGGAATAAATTTTATTTAACTATCATGGTAGTTGTTAAACATTGAGAATGGTTGATAGCATTCTCAATCCCAATTAAGCATCATCATTAAACAAAACCCAACAAATTAAATTTTAGAGTAACATGTTGAGATTCACATGACAATCCGGGGACTAGATACTCAAGATGTCCATAACCGGGGACACGGCTAATCATGATTAGTTTATACACTCTGCAGAGGTTTGCTCACTTTTCCCCACAAGACTCGCTCGCCTCCGTTTGGTTTCTCGCACTGCATGGTGTTTGAGAAGATGGATGACCGAGACATAGTCTTTTAGAAGCGCTAGCACCTTACGATCGGGTAGACCGTTACACCTACTCTCCCGTACATATGCTAGTCTACCACTGTAAGAGTTTGCACAACTTAATCAACTATGCTAGAGCCCATAATAGCTTGTGGCTGCACACGGAAGTTTCTATCATGAATAATCTCATGATCCCTTTGAGCCTGGGTGGCGGTCCATAAAGAAAACAGGCAATCCTGGAATTCCCAGGTACCTCAATCCACCCGGATGTGTTTTTAAGTTGCCACCTTAAATAAACCATTAATTAACAATCTCACATCTATCATGGATACACTCATCCAATCCACGTCTACTAGCATAGCATGGCATAATAAGCAAACGTAGAAGTAACTCCCAAAGGTTTGATAATAAACAGGTAATAGGTACTACCTGAACTACTTCCCTAACCCACAATTTAATTAGATCCTAATCATGCAATGTGTGGGGATTGATCTAATGCAATAAAACTGGGTAGTGGGAAAATATGATCAAAGTGTTACTTGCCTTGCTGATGATCCGGGAAACCTAGCGATTCGAAGTAGCAAGCGGCGCACTCCGGGTACTCTATCGCAAACAAACAAGCATACAATAAGTACTCAACTAATGCACAGGTAAAACTCAAATAAGAGATCTAACCAGAAAGTTCAACTTAAGAACTCCGGTTGGCAAAAAGAATCAAATCGAATGAAGCAACGAAAGACAAATGGCAAAAAAAACAAGCTTCTTTTACTATTCTGGATCTAGGGCAATTTTTACAGTGACAAAAACTTGTTTGAGTTGGTCAAATGGAAAGAGGGTTTCGAGACGAAACTCCAGGCACTTGAATCGCCTGATTCCGATAAACGAGGGAAAAGTTAGACTAAAACGAAAATTAGATCAGAAATCGCGATCAGAAAAATCGTGGATTTAATCCGAGAAAAAGAAAAACGACGAGCGTTCGCTAGAATGAACGAACGGACGAACGCTCGCTATTTAAATAAACTGGAAAAACCGATCTATTTAAAAAAACCGAAACTAAAAAACGAACAAAACCGTCGGAAAAACCAAACGGTTTTTCGAGAAAAACCGGCGGCGGCGAGGTCTACCTCCGGCGACGGATCTAGAGGGCGGCGGTGGCGGTGGGGCTGGGGCGCTAGGGTTTGGGAGGTCCCGGGCTGGGCTCCCCGGCTTATAAAGCCATACGGGCCTAGTGTCCGGGTCGGACACGGCCCGTTAGGTCGGTTGCGTTTTTTTATATAAATAGTTACGCTCAGAAAAAAACAAAAGGAATACTAACGAACTCCAAAAATCCCAAAATAAATTTTCCCCGGCTTCTAAAATCAAGCCGCACAGGATGAACATTTATTTGGAGCCTAAATGCAATTTTGAAAAACACGCATTTTTCCTAAATTCAAATAAAATAGCAAATAAAACCAAAATAAAATCTTAAAAGATTTTTTTATTAAATCCTCAATATTTCTTTATTTTGGGAAAGTCATTTTATTCCCTCTCTCATATTTTTGTAACAGAAATAATTGAAGATAAAATAAATAAAATCAAAAGATCCTATTTTCAAAATTTGAGACAACTCAAATATGAAAATAACGAAATCCCCAACTCTCTCCGAGGGTCCTTGAGTTGCGTGAAATTTCTAGGATCAACCAAAATGCAATAAATATGATATGCAATGATGATCTAGTGTATAACATTTCAAATTGAAAATTTGGGATGTTACATAGGCATCCAAGAGGGATATAATAAAAACTTTCATATAAAGTGCATTGAGTACTATGAGAAGTTTGATTCCTTATGATTGTTTTGAGATATGAAGATGGTAATATTAGAGTCATGCTAGTTAGTAGTTGTGAATTTGAGAAATACTTGTGTTAAGGTTTGTGAGTCCCGTAGCATGCACGTATGGTGAACTGTTATGTAACGAAGTTGGAGCATGAGATATTTTTTTTATTGTCTTCCTTATGAGTGGCGGTCGGGGACGAGTGTTGGTTTTTTCCGACCATCTACCCCCTAGGAGCATGCACGTAGTACTTTGTTTCGATGACTAATAGATTTTTTCAATAAGTATGTGAGTTCTTTATGACTAATGTTGAGTCCATGGATTATACGCGCTCTCACCCTTTCACCATTGCTAGCCTCTCTTGTGCCGCGCAACTTTCGCCGGTACCATACACCCACCTTATACCTTCCTCAAAACAGCTACCATACCTACCTATTATGGCATTTCCATAGCCATTCCAAGATATATTGCTGTGGAACTTTCCACCATTCCATTTATTATGACACGCTCCATCATTGTCATATTTCTATGCATGATCATGTAGTTGACATCATAATTGCGGCAAAGTCACCGTTCATCTTTTTTATGCATATCGCTCTTGATTCATTGCAAATCTCGGTACACCGCCGGAGACATTCACATAGAGTCATATTTTTGTTCTAGTATAGAGTTGTAATTTTTGAGTTGTGAAGTACATAAAGTGTGATGATCTTCATTATTAGAGCATTGTCCCATGTGAGGAAATAAAAAAAGATAAAAGGCCAAAAAAGAGAGAAGGCCCAGATGTCAAAGCCCTAGCTTAGCCTCTGTTTGTCCTTGCATGGTCATCATGTCATCATGTCTAAATTTCATTTAAATATGAAATGGGGATCCTCAAACCCAAGCACCAAATGAATTCGACTAGGGTCAAACCTAAAATCATTTCATTGAACTCAAAATGCCCTTTAAAAATGTTCAAAATTTCTGGATTGAGGTGGAAGCATGCACCAAAAATTGTTTACATTTTTGCAGGACATATTTGGGCTTTGAATTAATTCAAACATATATGAATTGGAGCTATTTAAATGCTATATATATTTTAGGTGCTCCAAAAATGTTGGAAATTGTTATGGGTCACTGGAATAATTCAGACAGCACCCCTAATTATTTCCAGGATTTTGTAAATGGTTTAGTATTTTACTAAATCAAAACAAAACAGAATAAATAGAAAACAGAAACAATTTAAATTAGAAAGCAGAGAGAGAGTTACCTGGGCCTTACCTGCAGCCGGCCCAACTAGCTGCTAGGCCCACCAGGGGCAGGGGCGTCTTCCTCCTCGCGCCAGTAGGATGCCATGCACATGGTTACCGCACGTCGGCACGTGCCGAGCCACCTCCTGCTTGCCGCCGACCGCCTGGAGCTGGCTAAGGATGCCACGTGCATCGCCCCATTCCCCCTGGACCTCTCCCACTCTCCCTAGACCCTTTCCCCCCTCCTCTGCTCTCTCTCCCTGAAAGTGCAACTATCCCTAGGTGGTTTTGGTAATTCATAACAACATATAGCTCATTGAGCTAATGCTATTCCAAGATGATTATTTCAGGAAAGCTCAATGATTGGCATGGCATGGATGGTGAAAGTGGAACCCTCAAAATGCTAAGGACAAAGGATTGGCTCAAGCTCAAAAGCTCAAGACTCTTCATTTTATATTTTAGTGATCCAAGATCACATTGAGTCCTTAGGAAAAGCCAATACTATCAAGGAGGGATGAGGTGTTGCTTAATGAGCCTCTTGCTTCATGTGCTTAGTGATATTCTCCAAAAACCCTCAACTACTTTCCCATATCCACTTATGACCTGAACATTAATCCAAACTCGGTCCTACCGATTCTTCCTATCCGGCGCCACCGAGTTTCACTTGTCATAAGCCACTGCCAAACCCTAGCAATTCGGTTCTATCGATAGGGATCTCGGTCTCACCGAGATGGGATTGCAAACTCTCTGTTTCCCTTTCGTAACTTTTCGGTCTCACCAAAAGAGTGAATCGGTCCCACCGAGATTGCAATGTAAATTCAGTGTTTCCTTTTTTGTAACTTTTCGGTCTCACCGAAAGAGCAAATCGGTCCCACCGAGTTTGCCTGACCAACTCTCTGGTTAGCTAATTACCAAAATCGGTCTCACCGAGTTTGTGTAATCAGTCTCACCGAGATTACGTTATGCCCAAACCCTAACCATATCGGTCCTACCGAGTTGCATGTCAGTCCCACCGAAAATCTCTAACGGTCACTAGGTTTACATTTTCGGTCCGACCGAGTTTGTTGATTCGGTCCCACCGAGATTGGAAAACTATGTGTAACGGTTGGATTTTGTGTGGAGGCTATATATACCCCTCCACCTCCTCTTCATTCGTGGAGAGAGCCATCAGAACACATACACAATTCCAACTCATATGTTCTGAGAGAGAACCACCTACTCATGTGTTGAGATCAAGACATTCCATTCCTACCATATGAATCTTGATCTCTAGCCTTCCCAAGTTGCTTTCCACTCAAATCTTCTTTCCACCAAATTCAAATCCTATGAGAGAGAGTTGAGTGTTTGGGAGGCTATCATTTGAAGCACAAGAGCAAGGAGTTCATTACCTACACACCATTTGTTACATCTTGGAGAGTGGTGTCTCCTAGATTGGCTAGGTGTCACTTGGGAGCCTTCGACAAGATTGTGGAGTTGAACCAAGGAGTTTGCAAGGGCAAGGAGATCGCCTACTTCGTGAAGATCTACCGCTAGTGAGGCAAGTCCTGTGTGGGCGATGGCCATGGTGGGATAGACAAGGTTGCTTCTTCGTGGACCCTTTGTGGGTGGTTGCTTCTTCGTGGACCCTTCGTGGGTGGAGCCCTTTGTGGACTCGCGCAACCGTTACCCTTTGTGGGTGGAGCCCTCCGTGGACTCTCGCAACCGTTACCCTTTGTGGGTTGAAGTCTCCATCAACGTGGATGTAGGATAGCACCACCTATCCGAACCACGGGAAAAACATCCGTGTCTCCAATTGCGTTCGAATACTCCAAACCCTTCCCTTTACTTTCTTGCAAGTTGCATGCTTTACTTTCCGCTGCCAATATACTCTTTGCATGCTTGCTTGAATTGTGTGATGATTGCTTGACTTGTCCTACAATTGCTAAAATCTGCCAAGAATTAAAATTGGGAAAAGGTTAAGTTTTTATTTGGTCAAGTAGTCTAATCACCCCCCCTCTAGACATACTTTCGATCCTACAAGTGGTATCAGAGCTTTGGTCTCCATTTGCTTTGATCTCCATAGCTTTTGGTGGTCATAGCCTTGGTTTCACAACCTAGGAGAGTATGGCGTCTAGCGAGGAAAATTATCACCGTAGAGGTCCTTACTTTGATGGTACTAATTTTGCTAGTTGGAAGCATAAAATGAAAATGCATATTCTTGGACATAACCCCGCCGTTTGGGCTATTGTGTGTGTTGGTTTGCAAGGTGACTTCTTTGATGGGAAAGAACCAAACCGTGAAGCTACCGCGGAAGAGTTGAAGATGTTGCAATACAATGCTCAAGCTTGTGATATTCTCTTCAACGGATTGTGCCCCGAAGAATTCAACAAAATCAGCCGTCTTGAGAATGCAAAGGAAATTTGGGACACTTTGATTGATATGCACGAAGGTACCGACTCCGTCAAGGAATCCAAGTTGGATGTGCTTCAAAGTCAACTTGACAAGTTCAAAATGAAGGATGGTGAAGGTGTCGCTGAAATGTACTCTAGGCTTGCTCTCATCACAAATGAGATTGCCGGCTTAGAAAGTGAAGAGATGACCGATAGATTCATCATCAAGAAGATTCTAAGAGCCTTGGATGGAAAATATGATACTGTGTGCACATTGATCCAAATGATGCCCAATTACAAAGATCTCAAGCCAACGGAGGTGATTGGAAGAATTGTTGCTCATGAGATGTCCCTTAAGGATAAAGAGGAACTTCACAACAAATCAAGTGGTGCCTACAAAGCCTCATGTGAAGCCCCTACATCATCAAGTGAGAAACAAGACTTCAATGAAGAATTGAGCTTAATGGGGAAGAACTTCAACAAGTTCTACAAGAGTAGAAGAAAATATAGAAGCTTCAAGTCAAGGTCCTACAATGACAAAAGATCTTCTAGTCGAGAGCGAAACTGCTACAGTTGTGGAAGACCCGAACACTATTCCAATGAGTGTACGGCTCCCTACAAGAGAAGAGAAGATTCTCCAAAAAGAAGAAGCAAAGAATCACCACCAAGAGAGAGAAGGAGTAGAGATGATCGTTATGAACGAAGATACTCACGGAGAAGCAAGGATTCGGAAAGGAATGAAAAATCATCAAGGAGCTACACAAGACGAAGACATCAAGCTCATGTTGGTGGATGGGTATCCGGCTCCGACTCCGACAGCCACTCTGAGAGAAGTTATCACTCCGACTCCTAAGATACTCAAGATGAAGGTGTTGCCAGTCTAGCACTTGTGTCAACCAACTCCTACGACATATTTGACTCACCAAATGAAGGAATTGGAAGATGCTTCATGGCCAAAGGTCCTAAGGTAACACACCCCGAGTATGTTGATTTCAATAGTGATGAAGATGACTTGTTAGGTGATGATTTGCTCGTTGACAACTCTAGTGATGAATACTATGATGAAACGTCAATTAATCATGCTAATCAAGATAAAACGAATGACAATGATAAGGAGAAGATTGAGGCTCTAACTAAAGAACTAAACACTCTTAAGTTAGCTCATGAAACTATCTTCGAAGATCATCGAGAACTTTTAAGAGCTCATGAGAAATTACGCTTTGAAAAGCTCAATCTTGAGCAAGAGCACGAGTTCTTAAAAGCAATCAATGATGATCTCCGCAAGAAAAGTTCTTCTCACATTGCCAAGCGTTTACTCTTATCCACTTACATGCCTCAAGTCAAGTCTAATAACAAGAACAAGAAAGATTCTTCCTCTAGTAGTAACAATGATCATGCTAAATCCAATATTGTTGCTTCTAGTAGTTCTCTTGATTCCACTAATGATTCTCTTAGCCAAGTTACACTTGAGCAAGAAAATAGCTTATTGAAGGGAATTATAGAGAAAGGAGTGTACAAAAGCCTTGCCGGGAGTAAGCAATTCGAGGAAATTGTGCGCAAGCAAGGAATGCACCGGAAGAATCGAGGTGTTGGTTTTGAACGAAAGTTCAATGCCAATGGAGTTGAGTGGGAAGAAGATCAATACTCCAAGACAAAGTTTGTTCCTCAACAAGAGAAGTATGATACTTCTTTCAAGGGGACACAAGCTCGAGATGATCTTCCACCACAAGACTACAAGAAAAAAGGCAAGGGCAAGCTTCAAGAGGAAATTGATGCATTTGAAGAAGCTCCTAAGACCTTAGTCAAGTGGATTCCCAAGACTACTTCAAGTTCCACTTCATCAAGTACGACTACAACTCCAAGGATTCCCATCAAGATGGTGTGGATCCAAAAGAAGAAGAACTAGAGAGTTCTTGAGGGTGACTCCGCCAACATACTTCACTCTTATCATTTTGGCAAGGACAAGTGCAATCAACTTCCACATCTTGCACTAGTTCAAGGAGTCACAAACCCTCTTGTTGGTAAGACAAGGGACAAGGTAACCTAAAAGTTTTCATGGACATCATCTTGTGTGTGTGCATCACTCTATTTCTATGGATATCCTTGTTTGTTCCTTGTGGGACTAACCCATGTAGGTATTGAAAGTGCAATTCACTCAAATGTATAGCTCCAAGTGATCTACATCAACATTGAGCATCCACATCTTCAACATCTACATGAAGTCATCATCGACAAAACCCGAGGTTAGTTCATCCCTCTAAAGGGGGATATCACATCTAGGGGGAGCTTTACTCCAAGACTTGAGCTAAAGCAACTCTAAAGATGTGAACACAACAATGCTTTATTTAAAAGTGGTAACCCCACTTGAGCCTAAACGATGAGTATGACCTATGATCAAGTGTTCTCACTTGGCTCCTAAGTCAATATGCTCATATATAGATGACCTTGTCATCGCCAATTGCTTGATAGATGCTAGAATTGGTTGTGCATGCCTTGTCACATATTTCATTTTCCATCTTATTGTGTGAGCATGCTGGTTGCATATTTTACTCATTCGAGGACATCCACTTGTTGTTTTGATTGTTTGGTTTTATTTCCTTTTGCCAAGTGGATGGACAAGAGTGCCTAAGAACCTCCTCTAGCTATCTATGCTTTTCTCGTCTCAAACTCTATTCATGCTGCATCACAAAATTTGATCAAGTCAGATTCGAACCACTCTGTGTGAGGAGCGCTTGGAGTCCCCGATTCGTCATAGACTTAAACTTCCAAAACCTCTTTATGATTCTCGGTCTGACCGATACCCCACTTTCGGTCCTACCGAGATCACTAAGTTGATCTAGGTTTTCGATCTCGGTGCAACTGATTTGAACATTTCGGTCACACCGAGTTTCAGTAACTGCTTGCAGTTATGAATCTCGGTGCCACCGAGTTGTTCCACTCGGTCACACCGACAGGGTCGGGCTATATATAGTCACGGGCAAAAATTTGGAAATTTCTCCGAACCCCTTCGCCCGCGCGATAGCCTGCTCTGCCAACGTGGTCTCCGGATCGTCTCCTCGCCGCCAGCCGCCTCCAGTCGCTGGTCTCCGTCGCCGTCAACGGGAATTCTACCACACCGTTGCCGCCATAGCGAGTCTCCGCCGAACTAGGGTATGGACTCGATCTTTGTGCTATTCTCCAATCTGATTCCTAGCACATTGTGATCATCATGATTCTTGGCACGATTGAAACACTCCTATCCAGTCAATGCGCTCGTAGATTAGGTTTGATTCAAAAATTTTAGGGTTAGGTTTCCGCCGAAACCATCTCGGACCCACCGAGTTGAAAAACTCGGTCCCACCGATTTGGCTTATGCCATTGCACAAGTGAGACTCGGTCTGACCGAGAATTACTTATCAGTGTGACCGATTTTGGAACTCTGTGAAACCCTAGCAGTCTCGGTGCCACCGAATTGTGACTCGGTCCAACCGAGTTCACTAGTTTAGGTTCCAAAACTGCTTCGGTATCACCGAGTTTGAAAATCGGTAGATCCGAGATGATTTCAGTGGGAAACTAAAACTAAGTTTTTGGATCATTCTTTTTGCAAAAATCTCTGCATTTTGTGATGCTCATCTATTCTACCTCATCTATAAACTATTCACAGGGTCAGCAGTCAGAGTTTGCAACATGTCTGATCAGAGTGACAACCAGAACTTGTCAGAGCAGCAAGTGCAGATGAGTGAGGGCACTAGTCCCTCCAGCTCTTCAGATGATGGCAGCAGAAGTACCCCAAGCAATCTGCCAAAAGCTGCCACTAGACAGAGGAAGAAGAGAACTTCAGATTCTGAAGATGAAGATTATGTGGCAGAGGAAGAGGAAGCCACATCAAAGAGAGTTGAGCCAGCTCAAGGCACAAAGCCAGGCTTAAAGATCAAAAGGCCAGCAGGCAGGCAGCCTATGTCAAAGGCTAGAGCTTCAACTGAAAAGCCTGCACCCAAAGAGCCAGTTGCTGCTGAAGGCAAGAAGAGGAAGGAAAGGGTCAAGAAGACCGTAGCCAAAGTGCTTGGAAAGGCTTCCATTATGGAAGAGGAAGAGGAAGAAGAGGTTGCTGCACCAGCACCTAAGGCACCCAAGCTAATGGGTGATGCTATCAAATCAGGGGCTACTGCATCTAAGCCCAAGGCTGCATCAAAGGTCAAGACAGCACCAAAGAGAAATACAAGGAGCATACCTGCTGCTGAGAAGAACAAGGCCCCAATGCCTGAAGCTGCTGACGAAGAGGATGAAGAGCAAGTTCTCAGAAAACTCAAGCCCAAGATCCCAGACCACAATGATGCTCATCCTGTGGCTGAGGATATGAAGCTCAGGAGAGACTCAGGGCTCAGGAAGTGGAGAGAAGCAGATCCATATGCTTCAAGGAGAAGGACTGTTGTGGACTACGGATTTCATACCAAGGAACAGCAAGATTTCTATGAGATAGTGCTGCTTGATAAGAAGCCAATTGTTTGTGACATGAGATGGGTCGACTGGACCTACATGAAGGAAAATGAGGAACACTACCCTGGAGTGTATGACAGCTTTAGTGCTTGTGGAGTTGCAGACTTTGTTGGGCAGAAGCTCACAAAGTGGAACGAGGAGCTTATCATGCAATTCTACTCCACAGCACACTTCTACTCAGATGGGAGGATTACATGGATGTCTGAAGGTACGAGGTACCAATCCACAGTTGCTGAATGGGCTCTAGATGACTTAGACATATATGCCAAGAAGAAGATGGACCATAACTCAATGTCCAACATGTACAAGGAAATTCCAAATGAAGCTCTTGAAAATTTCAAATTTGGCTCAGTGCATTATCTTCTGTCAGGGCTGCCAACTATAAATTGGATATTGAGGCACACTCTCTTGCCCAAGTCTGGAGATCACAAGATGATCAGAGGCCATGAAATAAATTTGCTTCATGTATTTGATGTGCCACAGAAGTTCAAGGTGATGAGCCTCATAGTAGAGACTATCAAGAGGACAGCAGCAGACCAGAAGAGGAGCTATGGATATGCCCCACAGATTCAGGAGCTCATCAACTCCAAGATGGGCACGGGCATATACTTGATTGTCCAGATTTTGAGGACAATCAAGTTGTGATGACTGAAAATGAACCATTGTCTGCCCAAGCACAAGCAAAGAAGGAGAAGGCAAGGAAGGAGAAAGCTGCCAAGATGCCAACTCAAGAGGAGGCATCTGAGTATTTCTTGAAAACCAAACAAGAGCAGCTTGGTTACCTAATTGCATCCACCCTGCGGATTGAGAAAGGACTAGCCACCCTAACTCAAAACCAGGCAAGCCTAGAGAGAATCATGGAACAAAAGTTCTATGACTTGGATGTCAAGGTGACAGAGATTCAGACTGCAGTGGAGCAGCTCCAAGATGATATGCAGGAGAGGAAAGGGAAGACAACCACTGATGCCTTTGCCAGAGTGCCACGAGGTCCGAGGTCGTCTGCAGTGCCAGTTCCTGACACAAGAGCAACTGCCTCAGCTCCAGCCATAGCACCAGCCCAACCTGCTCCAGCGTCTACTTCAGCTCCAACTCCAGCGTCTACTTCAGCGTCTACGAAAGCCTTCGTCCTTGGAGTGATCCGGACTCCACCACCACCTGAAGATCAAGCCTGAGCGTCGATCTAGCACTATGCATTTTCTAGGAACTTTTTGGTAACTTGTTGCCAAAGGGGGAGAAGATGTATAGATCATAGGCTTCGAGAGAGAGAGAGAGAGTTGCTTTTTTTCTCTTGCTTTATTTGGTGGTTTTTGGAACTTTGTTTGCTTTTGAGTGCTTGAGATACTACGTCATTATCTGTGAGACATTGATGATCATGTGTTTGATCATAAGCTACACTTAATGTTTGCTTAATGCTATTATCTTATCTATCTTATGTGATCATTCACTATTCTTGGTGATGAGTGCATGTATTTCATTCTTATCATTTTAAGCGCTCCACCAAGATGTATGTGACATGAAAGAGTAACCCATGACTCTAACTCCTTGTGCATTTGCAGTCCAAAGCAAATTTTAAATATGCACAAATTTAGGGGGAGCTCTTACTTGTCACATACTTCTCAAAGCGACGATATATTTCATGCTTATTATCATTTGTCGAAGCTTTGATCTATATGTTGTCATCAATTCACAAAAAGGGGGAGATTGAAAGTGCAACTATCCCTAGGTGGTTTTGGTAATTCATAACAACATATATCTCATTGAGCTAATGCTATTCCAAGATGATTATTTCAGGAAAGCTCAATGATTGGCATGGCATGGATGGTGAAAGTGGAACCCTCAAAATGCTAAGGACAAAGGATTGGCTCAAGCTCAAAAGCTCAAGACTCTTCATTTTATATTTTAGTGATCCAAGATCACATTGAGTCCTTAGGAAAAGCCAATACTATCAAGGAGGGATGAGGTGTTGCTTAATGAGCCTCTTGCTTCATGTGCTTAGTGATATGCTCCAAAAACCTTTAACTACTTTCCCATATACACTTATGACCTAAACCCTAAGCCAAATTCGGTCCTACCGATTCTTCCTATCCGGCGCCACCGAGTTTCACTTGTCATAAGCCACTGCCAAACCCTAGCAATTCGGTTCTACCGATAGGGATCTCGGTCTCACCGAGATGGGATTGCAAACTCTCTGTTTCCCTTTCGTAACTTTTCGGTCTCACCGAAAGAGTGAATCGGTCCCACCGAGATTGCAATGTAAATTCAGTGTTTCCTTTTTTGTAACTTTTCGGTCTCACCGAAAGAGCAAACAGTCCCACCAAGTTTGCCTGACCAACTCTCTGGTTAGCTAATTACCAAAATTGGTCTCACCGAGTTTGTGTAATCGGTCTCACTGAGATTACGTTATGCCCAAACCCTAACCATATCGGTCCTACCGAGTTGCATGTCAGTCCCACCGAAAATCTCTAACGGTCACTAGGTTTACATTTTCGGTCCGACCGAGTTTGTTGATTCGGTCCCACGGAGATTGGAAAACTGTGTGTAACGGTTGGATTTTGTGTGGAGGCTATATATACCCCTCCACCTCCTCTTCATTCGTGGAGAGAGCCATCAGAACACATACACAATTCCAACTCATATGTTCTGAGAGAGAACCACCTACTCATGTGTTGAGATCAAGACATTCCATTCCTACCATATGAATCTTGATCTCTAGCCTTCCCAAGTTGCTTTCCACTCAAATCTTCTTTTCACCAAATTCAAATCCTATGAGAGAGAGTTGAGTGTTGGGGAGACTATCATTTGAAGCACAAGAGCAAGGAGTTCATTACCTACACACCATTTGTTACTTCTTGGAGAGTGGTGTCTCCTAGATTGGCTAGGTGTCACTTGGGAGCCTCCGACAAGATTGTGGAGTTGAACCAAGGAGTTTGTAAGGGAAAGGAGATCGCCTACTTCGTGAAGATCTACCGCTAGTGAGGCAAGTCCTGTGTGGGCGATGGCCATGGTGGGATAGACAAGGTTGCTTCTTCATGGACCCTTTGTGGGTGGTTGCTTCTTCGTGGACCCTTCGTGGGTGGAGCCCTTTGTGGACTCGCGCAACTGTTACCCTTTGTGGGTGGAGCCCTCCGTGGACTCTCGCAACCGTTACCCTTTGTGGGTTGAAGTCTCCATCAACGTGGATGTAGGATAGCACCACCTATCCGAACCACGGGAAAAATATATGTGTCTCCAATTGCGTTTGAATACTCCAAACCCTTCCCTTTACTTTCTTGCAAGTTGCATGCTTTACTTTCCGCTGCCAATATACTCTTTGCATGCTTGCTTGAATTGTGTGATGATTGCTTGACTTGTCCTACAATTGCTAAAATCTGCCAAGAACTAAAATTGGGAAAAGGTTAAGTTTTTATTTGGTCAAGTAGTCTAATCACCCCCCCCCCTCTAGACATACTTTCGATCCTACACTCCCGCGCAGCCCGAGCGGAGCTCGCCGACGCCGATTGTCGTACCCGCGGCCATCGTCCACCCCTCGCCCCGCCGATGCTTCCAGAAGAACCACCGCGCCTTCCTCTTCATCTCCACCAACCCACGTGACGCTGGGTGCACCGCAGCATCGTCTCCGCTGCCTTCATCACCGCATATGTCCGGCGATCGCCGCGGTCGATTTGTCGTCGACAATGCCTCCCTGACCTTGATCTCGCACGTCGACCCCGCTGTGAGCTGCTGCTTCATCTCCCCCTTCTACCCTGCTCGCACACGCCCTCTAGCCATCGAGCCACCATGGAGGAGGCTCCCTGCCGTCGCCGGCCAAGTTGCCGCCATGGCCACAGGCGCTGCACCTCGTAGCCGAGCATGCACTCATGCTCAGGGCACTCCCAGAAAACCTCCTAGCCCCTCAGCTTCCCCCCTAGCGCACCATAGCGTGCTGCCATTCTTCACCGAACTCCGGCCTCACCCGGCTCGTCGCCTCCACCATTGCACGCCGTCCCAGCGCCCACCGTGGCCACCAGTAGATGCGTCGTAGCGCAAGCTTTCGAACGCGCCCAGCCACGCGAGCTCCCATCGTCGGAGTTGGCCGGACGGGCGACGCCGTCGTGCTGTGCTTAGCACCGGCGTTTAGTCGTCGACGTGGCACCGTCATTAGCGGTTAATGACCCCGCTAATTAACCCACAATCTCACTGACATGCGGGACCCACTGCCTAACTAACCAGCTAACAAAAATAGATTAAGATTAATCTAAACACAGTGGCCCCACGCGTTGGCGTTGACCTCGCTGACGTGGCCGTTGACCGAACCCACCTGTGTTTGACACAAAATGTCACTCGGTCACTGACCAGTGGGTCCCACTAGTCAGGTTTGACCTGGACCATGCCCCGTTGACCTGCTGACATCATGATGATGTCAGGCTGACGCTGTAATCCTTTTCTGGAATTTAAATAAATCTTAAATGATTTATTTATTTCAGAAAATATCCAAAACTTTGAAAAATCATAGAAAATAATCTATAACTCCAATGGAAATAAGTTATATATGAAAAATGATCAAAAAAATATGAAGAATCCGTTTATGCCATGTTCATGCATGTTTGAGCAAGTTAACATCACTGTTTAGGACAAACTATGTAAGTGGCATTTGATTATTCACATATGAAGTTTGAATTTGAACCTTGGGTTCAAACCAACTTCATCTAATCTGGACTCTAGTTGCATTAGCTCAAACACAAGCATATTGCCATGTCATGATCATGCATCATATTGTTGCATTGCGTTGATTGTGTCCTTCTCTGTTTGTTGGTAACCATCCCCTCTCATTAGACGATGTTTCCGATGACGTGATCGATGACACTGATGAAGAGCTATAATATCTTCAGAAGTGTCAGGCAAGCAAAAAAAACCTTGTTCATTCCGATACAATCCCACTCTCTCGCTCCTGCTCTTTTTACCGCATTAGGATAATAACGATTCAACTATTACATGCTGTGGTGGTTGAACCCCCTTTCCTCTGCATGACCTGTCATTGCATAGTAAATAGATGAAACCCACTAGCATGAGTAGGAGTTGTTTGAGCCCTGATGTGCCTACTCATTCATGCTTGTTTTTCATGCTTGCTACTACTTAGAGTTGAGTCGGGTCTGATTCATCGGGGATGAATTGGAAAGTTGTGAACATGTCCTACTGTGTGTGAGCTAAGTGTGTTGAACACGATTTGGTAAAGGTATCAATGAGAGGCCATGTAGGAGTATATGGTGGGTTGTTTCATTGGAACCGTCCTTAAGCAACGAGATCTGTATGTGTGATTTAAGAACCAGCTACTACCATGCATTGGGCCCGAAACCAATGGACCCTCTCATCTTCTTAACCACCTTAGTCCTCTGTCCAGGAGTTGCAATTAGTTTCTGGTGTTTATAGGATATGTGTTGGAGGCCGTGCATAGCGCTGACCCTAGGGGTGGGCTATGATGCGGTAGATACACCGTGGCCGGGCATGTCGGGCACCCGTTTGGTGTCTCGGAACCCTGTACACATCGTTCGTGGCCGTATGTGGAAACCTCGGCCGGACTCCCTGCGGATGGAACCTGGATAGGCGATAAACCTGGACTAGAGACTTGAGTGTTTAGGTAGGCCGTGGCCGACACCCTCGTTGGGCTTTCGCTTGAAGGTTGCCGAGTACATGTCGTGTAAATGGCGGTAAGTGGTGAGAGCGTGTGTGAAGAAGTACACTCCTACAGGGTTAACATCATCTATTCGAATAGCCGTGTCCGTGGTAAAGGACTACTTGGTTGCCTATACAGTTCATAGACAAGTGAATGTGGATACTCTAAAATGCGCAAGATAAGCGTGAGTGCTATTGATGGCGTTCTCGTAGGGAGACGGGAGCGGATCCATAGTGGTGTATTGATATGGTGAATATTTGGACTCGTGTGCGCCACCTCAAAAGAGTTACTTGCAGTAATAGTTTGGGATAGCCACCGAGTCAAAGCTGGCTTGCTACAGTTAAACTCCACCACCCCCTTTGTTGATACCGATGCATATGTAGTTAGTTCTGATGTAAGTCTTGCTGGGTACATTTGTACTCACGTTTTCCTATTATATATTTTGCAGAGAGACGTCAGTCTCGCTAGTAGTTCCGTGTGGACTTCAACGTTTAGCTTGATACCTCAGCTACGATCTTGTGCCCTCGGCAGTGTCTTGTAGATAGTCAGGCTTCTCAGCCTTCTTCATTTGTAGTTGTCTGTACTCAGACAAGTTAAGCTTCCGCATGTGCTTGTTGCTTGTATGCTCTGTATGTTGGGGTCATCAGACCCATGTTTGTAATTCTTGGCTCCTCGGAGCCTAATGAATAAATACTTTGAGTCGTAGAGTTTTGTTGTGATGCCATGTTGTATTTGCACATATCGAGCATATTGTGTGTATGTTATTGAAATGCTTGGTATGTGTGGGATCCGACAATCTAGTTGTTTATCCTTGGTAGCCTCTCTTATGGGGAAATGTAGTCTGGTGCTTCCACTGAGCCTTGGTAGTCCGCTATAGCCCGGTTTACCGGAGTCCTGCTAGCCTAGCACTGCTGCTCCGGAACACTTAGACTGGCCGGCATGTGATTCACTTCGTTCCTGTGTTTGTCCCTTCGGGGAAATGTCACGCGGAGACATCCGGAGTCCTGCTAGCCTGCTACAGCCCGGGTTACCGGAGTCCTGTTAGCCCAGTTGCTACAGCCCGGATTCATACACTGCTGACCTACATGGTCGATGTTGATTCATGTATGCCTGTCCCCGTGAGTTAGTGCCACTTTGGGTTCACGACTAGTCATGTCGGCCCAGGTTCTCTGTCATATGGATGCTAGCAACACTATCGTATACGTGAGCCAAAAGGTGCAAACGGTCCTGGGCCATGGTAAGGCGACACCTGTGGGAATATCGTGCGTGAGGCCGCAAAGTGATATGAGGTGTTACATGCTAGATTGGTGTGACTTAGAATCAGGGTCCTGACAGCGTTGGTATCAGAGCCTGACTGCCTGTAGGATTACCAAGCCAAACTGGTCGGAGTTGAGTCTAGAAATGCTTTAGTTATATAAGGGAATTGATTGTGGAAGGGAACATAAGGCTCTTTTTACTCCTTTACCTTATGCCCTTCTGATCTGACTCAACCTCTTCTTTTCTACGGGGTTAAGAAACTAGGCATTCTCATCTATCTATCAGGATGATGTGTTACTAATCCATAGACTTATAGGATTGATGGATTCATGTCGCAGTTCAGTTTCCAGTACTTCCGTGTGTTCATAGTTGGTCTTGAAACCTTGATATTGTTATGTTGAGTGGTTATGCCACCATTTTGCAGGATGTCTCAAATCTTTTTGAGGATTTACAACCGTTATGCTGTCCGAGTCATCCCAGGTTACTAAATAGTCTGATGCAATTGCAAATTCCTTCCTTCCATTCCGAAGTTCCTCTGTGCCAGTTCAACCACACTAATCGGTGAGTTGAGGTACTCTATTGCCTTGACATATATGTTGGAGCTATTGTTATGACTCTAGGTGTCTTGGGGAGTCACCTAGTAATCTAGCAATGCTTTGTATCCCCAGTGTGATGATTCTAGCTACCATTCTCGAAAGCATCTCGTGATGTTATTAGTTAGTAGGTATCTTTTTCCTGGGTTCTTGACCCGAGATTCGCTTTACTTACTTCTCGTTGCTAGTGTTTGCTAGTTCCTTTAGGATATTAGTAACCGTTGTGACAGTCTTTGAGGTCTGTGGTATATCATTCTTCCAAATACCATGAACCGCTTATGGGAGAAGTTCTTTGAACGAAAAGATCACAACTAGAGTGCTCTTAATGAGTTCTCCATTCTATATTGTGAACCTTGTTCAAGAATTCATCCGATTAACCAGTTAACTTGTCAATTAATCCCTACTCATAGGGTCCTCGAGTAGTCGATTACCCGATAAATCGTCCGATTAATTAATTAAATGGCCGATTAACTTGCCGATTATCCTATTAATCCCCTACTCACCAGCCGACTGAGCAGCTACCAGTTAACGATTTCCTCACCAATGATTGTGATTCTGCCAGTTATATCGTTCTACATGGGTTATCCGGAAGAAATGTTGAGCTTTGCTCGACATACTAATCTATACATCTACAACTCAGAAAGATATATGTTCCTTTGAGTTGTCCCTCTTTAGCTGTTATCTGACCTTCGTCTGTCAATTGTTGGTCAAGAGTAGTTGTGCATTGGTGTTATCGATGCCTATTATTCATGTGATCCGTCAAGCCATTCTATTCCGGAATGACTAGGAGAAACAAAATCCAGTACCTCATCCATATCAAGGATTGGGTCAAAGCAGTTGTATTCCGCAGATCAAATGCCAATCCAGTTTTTATTCCGTTCTACCCTGAAGTATTACCGTCCTAAGTCAAGAATGTCATGGGAATTGCACACCATCTTATGAATTCTTGATACAATGATACCTCTCGCCATCATTATTCATTCCTCGGTCCCGTATTGTTGTAACCGGAATGCCGAAAAGTGAACTGTGATGTGTGAAATTAATACTACCAGCAACCTCGTTGCTTGGTAGTTAATGGACAATACTCTCACTCTTAGCGTGCTGGTTTTTGAATCATCATTCTAAGATAGATTGTGCTACCTAGTCCTTATTTCTGGTACACTCTTCGATCAAGAGTTGGGATTGTATCAATCCCTTTCTTATTTAGCTATATCATCTTGCCCTCAAAAGCAAGATTGTTATCGAGCTTAGAGACATATCGGTGGTTCGTGATTTTCCGGATATCTTCATGGAAGTATCACCAGGTTGCCCCCTGGCCATTATGATGAGTTCGTGATCAAGTTGGTTTTCCAATAAACCACTCTTTCTCCAAGAATCTGTGTTGGACATCCCTGCAGTTGGTTAAGCTAAACAACAACTTGGAGAGTTGGAAGTTAAAAGCTTGCCTAGCTTAGCTCATCTCTAAGGGCTATCTTTTGTGTGTGTTCAAGAAAGATGGTATTTTCATCGATTAACCCTCGTGATCAGTTAATGGACCTATCATTTTATCCAATCCTTTATTTGAGTATGGGCTATCATCAAATCAAGCTAGAACCAATGATATTCGTAATGTTGTCTTACTCGTGGTTGATTCCTCAAGCATACACCACTACATCTTTTGGTCTGACCAATACTATCACATTGTTCACATAATGGTGGAAGTCCAGGGATATGGAAATTCCGATGAGTTGCTGTTGAGCCCATCAGCAGCATCTTGTCTCCCCCATGATTCGTGTTAAACATTAAGCTAGTGTTGGAAACTTTGTAAACAATGCCTTCATGTTCCGTTCATGAAGCATATGTTTGGATCAAAGTAGCGACTTCCTCTAAGTTCACGTGCAATCGATGCAAGTTGCCGCCGTGAATTCGAGAAAGTTTGTTTTGCTTCCGCTGGAATCATCCCAAGTCAGTCATGCATATGTGCGAAGTATATTGTGGTTTGGAGACTTGCAACCTTCATTCTATATGTATCCCTAGCACACCCAGTCACTAACTGATTTGTTCAAGGAGAAGAAGTTCCTTCATAAGAGCTAATCATATGACTTATGCAAGGACTTTGTTATCTGCGATGATGGTTCCCAACTAGAACTCGGTAGTGTTTTATTATAAGACTTCTACGTGATCATGCTTGTCTTGGACATCATGTTCACATGTATGTAGCAGAATGAGCTCATGTTTTGGAGCTTGCTATCATAGTTCATCCCCCGAGAATCTCGCAATGCCATCTCATCGGTTTGTGTTGCAAACTTTCATTTTCTTCTAGACTCGATGAGTCTGGAATATCCTGACACCAACCAGATCTGAATCTCAGGCAGATGTGATGGTTGGAATGTTTCCCAAGAGCTATAATATTGGTCTCTCTGTAACCGGTAGAGTGGATGTCGTGGCCAACACACCCAACCGAAAGACCTATTGTTGGAGTATCTTGCTTGAAGAAGTTGGCCACCTCCCCATAAGGACCTCGCAAGATTTACTTACGTAGCTATTCCTTATGGATTCTTGAGCTCCCGAAGTCCGACCTTTTATTTGATGTTCTAGATACCAAACCATATCAATAAATGGGTTACCCTAGCACATCAAGGAGGACATTAGAAGCGGAGTGCTAAATGTATCTCGGTCGATCATCCAGATTTTGATCCCTTGGCCTCGCTAAGGTGAAATCTAAGAAAGTGTTACCTTTCTTTACATCTGCATCCTCCACCATTATTCATCATGGTAGTATGTTGTGTTTCCAGGATCCTTGACACGGATATTGGTAAAACTTGTTGAATATGGGAATGCTCAAGTTCTTGAGAGCACGCACAATCACTAGGATTTAACATCGGCATTAATTGGGATCCGCTCTTAGTTTCTTCGGTTATGCTATAACCTTTCCAATAGTGGAATCTCTCTCTGCCATTGGGTTCTCCCCAGTTACTAGAATCATTCCCAGCATTTGCATTTTGTTCCCAGCTTGCACCGCCATTGTGTCATCCTACTATGGACTACCCTTCTCAGTAATTACTGATTAGGATCATCTTCAAAAGTGGTCCTACCATGGGTCCCATCCATTTCCGATGATAAGCAAAAGTTATCCTTTGTGTTGTCTTCAACAAGGTAATCCACATCATCCATACTACTCCAAGTATGCCATTCTACCGAACTCCTCCAAACAATCGCTCGAGATTTGCCTTAGGTTGGTATAGAGAGTCTCAATGATCTCTATATCAAAAGTAATTATTTTTGCCATTTAGGGGAATAACTCTATGAGTCACCTCCTCGTAGGTGCCCTGTTATGGGATCATGGCAGATAACCCTCGCTACGTTGAGACCATGCACCATCCTACTCAAGCGTGGAATTGTTGCCTACCAACTCGAACCTTCGTCATCTGCCTTCCATCACCCCTGATATGTGTTTTGTGTCTCAGCTCAAGAGATGTTTCGACATCTCATTCCGTGAGTTGATCATGATTTTCTTGATCTTCGTGAAGATCGATCACTATAGAGTTTCTTTCCTTGTCATCGTGTTGGGTAGTTCTCAAAAGCAAAGACGTCAAGATAAATTGGAGCAATGAATCAACATCTTCGAGAAGGGCAGTTGGATCGAGAAGATTGTGTTGGCTTTGTTTCCCCTTTGACTTCTTACCTCACGTCTTGAATCTCGGGACGAGATTCTTGTTTAGTGGGGGTGAGTTGTCACAGCCCTAGCTTAGCCTCTGTTTGTCCTTGCATGGTCATCATGTCATCCTGTCTAAATTTCATTTAAATATGAAATGGGGATCCTCAAACCCTAGCACCAAATGAATTCGACTAGGGTCAAACCTAAAATCTTTCCATTGAACTAAAAATGCCCTTTAAAAATGTTCAACATTTCTGGATTGAGGTGGAAGCATCCACCAAAAATGGTTTACATTTTTGCAAGAAATATTTGGGCTTTGAATTAATTCAAACATATTTGAATTGGAGCTATTTAAATGCTATATATATTTTAGGTGCTCCAAAAATGTTGGAAATTGTTATGGGTCACTGGAATAATTCACACAGCACCCCTAATTATTTCCAGGATTTTCTAAAATGGTTTAGTATTTTACTAAATCAAAACAAAACAGAATAAATAGAAAACATAAAAATTTTAAATTAGAAAGCAGAGAAAGAGTTACCTGGGCCTTACCTACAGCCGGCCCAGCTAGCTGCCAGGCCCACCAGGGGCAGGGGCGTCTTCCTCCTCGCGCCAGTAGGACGCCGCGCGCGTGGTCGCCGCACGCCGGCACGCGTCGAGCCACCTCCTGCTTGCCGCCGACCGCCTAGAGCTGGCTAACGACGCCACGCGCATCGCCCCATTCCCCTTGGACCTCTCCCACTCTCCCTAGACCCTTTCCCCCTCCTCTGCTCTCTCTCGCGCGCAGCCCGAGCAGAGCTCGCCGATGCTGATTGCCGTACCCGTGGCCATCGTCCACCCCTCGCCCCACCAATGCTTCCAAAAGAACCGCCGCGCCTTCCTCTTCATCTCCACCAACCCACGTGATGCCGGGTGCACCGCAGCGTCATCTCCGCTGCCTTCATCGCCGCATCTGTCCGGCGATCGCCACGATCGATTCATCGTCGACAACGCCTCCCCGACCTCGATATCGCGTCGTCGATCCCGCTGTGAGCTGCTGCTTCATCTCCCCCTTCTACCCTGCTTGCGCACGCCCTCTATCCATTGAGCCACCATGGCGGAGGCTCCATGCCGTCGCCGGCCAAGTCGCCGCCATGGCCACAGGCGCTGCACCTCGCAGTCGAGCATGCACTCGTGCTCAGGGCACTCCCAAAAAACCTCTTAGCCCCTCAGCTTCCCCCGTAGCGCACCGTAGCGTGCTGCCATTCTTCAACGAACTCCGGCCTCCGCCTGGCTCGTCGCCGCCACCGTTGCATGCCATCCCAACACCCACCGCGGCCACCAGTAGATGCGTCGTAGCGCAATCTTTCAAACACGCCCAGCCACATGAGCTCTCATCGCCGGAGTTGGCCAGACGGGTGACGCCGTCGTGCTGTGCTTAGCACCGGCATCTAGCCGTCGACGTGGCACCGTCATTAGCGGGTAATGACCCCGCTAATTAACCCACACTCTCACTGACATGCGGGACCCACTGCCTAACTAACCAGCTAACAAAAATAGATTAAGATTAATCTAAACATAGTGGCCCCACGCGTCGGCGTTGACCTCGCTGACGTGGCCGTTGACCGGACCCGCCTGTGTGTGACACAAAATGTCACTCGGTCACTGACCAGTGGGTCCCACTGGTCAGGTTTGACCTGGACCGTGCCCCATTGACCTGCTGACATCATGACGATGTCAGGCTGATGCTGTAATCCTTTTCTGGAATTTAAATAAATCTTAAATGATTTATTTATTTCAGAAAATATCCAAAACTTTGAAAAATCATAGAAAATAATCTATAACTCCAATGGAAATAAGTTATATATGAAAAATGATCAGAAAAATATGAAGAATCTGTTTATGCCATGTTCATGCATGTTTGAGCAAGTTTACATCACTGTTTAGGACAAACTATGTAAGTGGCATTTGATTATTCACATATGAAGTTTGAATTTGAACCTTGGGTTCAAACCAACTTCATCTAATCTGGACTCTAGTTGCATTAGCTCAAACACAAGCATATTGCCATGTCATGATCATGCATCATATTGTTGCATTGCACTGATTGTGTCCTTCTCTGTTTGTCGGTAACCATCCCCTCTCAATAGATGATGTTTCCGATGACGTGATCGATGACACTGATGAAGAGCTATAATATCTTCAGAAGTGCCAGGCAAGCAAAAAACTCTTGTTCATTCCGATACAATCCCACTCTCTCGCTCCTGCTCTTTTTACCGCATTAGGATAATAACGATTCAACTGTTACATGCTCCGGTAGTTGAACCCCCTTTCCTATGCATGACCTATCATTGCTAGAGTAAATAGATGAAACCCACTAGCATGAGTAGGAGTTGTTTGAGCCCTGATGTGCCTACTCATTCATGCTTGTTTTTCATGCCTGCTACTGCTTAGAGTTGAGTCGGGTCTGATTCATCGAGGATGAATTGGAAAGTTGTGAACATGTCCTACTGTGTGTGAGCTAAGTGTGTTGAACACGATTTAAAGGTATCGATGAGAGGCCATGTAGGAGTACATGGTGGGTTGTTTCATTGGAACTGTCCTTAAGCACCGAGATCTGTATGTGTGATTTAAGAACCAGCTACTACCATGCATTGGGCCCGAAACCAATGGACCCTCTCGGCTTCTTAACCACCCTAGTCCTCTTTCCAGGAGTTGCAATTAGTTTTTGGTGTTTATAGGATATGTGTTGGCGGTCGTGCGTAGAACTGACCCTAGGGGTGGGCTATGATGCAGTAGATACACCGTGGTTGGGCATGCCGGGCGCCCGTTTGGTGTCTCGGAACCCTGTACACATCGTTCGGGGCCGTATGTGGAAACCTCGGTCAGACTCCCTGCGGATGGAACCTGGATAGGCGATAAAACTGGACTAGAGACTTGAGTGTTTAGGTAGGCCGTGGCCGACACCCTCATTGGGCTTCCGCTTGAAGGTTGCCGATTACATGTCGTGTAAATGGCGGTAAGTGGTGAGAGCGTGTGTGAAGAAGTACACCCCTGCAGGGTTAGCATCATCTATTCGAATAGCCGCGTCCGTGGTAAAGGACTACTTGGTTGCCTATACAGTTCATAGACAAGTGAATGTGGATACTCTAAAATGTGCAAGATAAGCGTGAGTGCTATGGATGGCGTTCTCGTAGGGAGACGGGAGCGGATCCATAGTGGTGTATTGATATGGTGAATATGTGGACTCGTGTGCGCCACCTCAAAAGAGTTACTTGCAGTAATAGTTTGGGATAGCGACCGAGTCAAAGCTGGCTTGCTACAGTTAAACTCCACCACCCCCTTTGTTGATACCGATGCATATGTAGTTAGTTCGGATGTAAGTCTTGCTGGGTACATTTGTACTCACGTTTGCCTATTATATGTTTTGTAGAGAGACGTCAGTCTCGCTAGTAGTTCCGTGTGGACTTCGATGTTTAGCTTGATACCTCAGCTACGATCTTGTGCCCTCGGCAGTGTCTTGTAGATAGTCAGGCTTCTCAGCCTTCTTCATTTGTAGTTGTCTGTACTCAGACGAGTTAAGCTTCCGCATGTGCTTGTTGCTTGTATGCTCTGTATGTTGGGGTCATCAGACCCATGTTTGTAATGCTTGGCTCCTCGGAGCCTAATGAATAAATACTTTGAGTCGTAGAGTTTTGTTGTGATGCCATGTTGTATTTGCACATATCGAGCATATTGTGTGTATGTTATTGAAATGCTTGGTATGTGTGGGATCCGACAATCTAGTTGTTTATCCTTGGTAGCCTCTCTTATGGGGAAATGTAGTCTGGTGCTTCCACTGAGCCTTGGTAGTCCGCTACAGCCTGGTTTATCGGAGTCCTGCTAGCCCAGCACTGTTGCTCCGGAACACTTAGACTGGCCGGCATGTGATTCACTTTGTTCCTGTGTGTGTCCCTTCGGGGAAATGTCACGCGGAGACATCCGGAATCCTGCTAGCCTGCTACAGCCCGGGTTACCGGAGTCCTGTTAGCCCAGTTGCTACAGCCCGGATTCATACGCTGCTGACCGACATGCTTGATGTTGATTCATGTATGTCTATCCCCGTGAGTTAGTGCCACTTTGGGTTCACGACTAGTCATGTCGGCCCGGGTTCTCTGTCATATGGATGCTAGCGACACTATCATATATGTGAGCCAATAGGCGCAAACGGTCCCGGGCCATGGTAAGGCGACACCCATGGGAATACCGTGCGTGAGGCCGCAAAGTGATATGAGGTGTTACATGCTAGATCATTGTGACTTAGAATCAGGGTCCTGACACTAGAAAAAAAAGAGAAGGGACAATGTTACTATCCTTTTTGCCACACTTGTGTTTCAAAGTAGCACCATGATCTTCATGATAGAGAGCCTCCTATATTGTCACTTTCATATACTAGTGGGAATTTTTCATTATAGAACTTGGCTTGTACTCCCTCCATTCCTAAATATTTGTCTTTCTAGAGATTTCAAATGGTTACCACATACGAATGTATATAGACATATTTTAGAGTGTACATTCACTCATTTTGCTCCGAATGTAGTCACTTGTTGAAACCTCTAGAAAGACAAATATTTAGGAACGGAGGGAGTATATTCCAATGATGGGCTTCCTCAAAATGCCCGAGGTCTTCATGAGCAAGCAAGTTGGATGCACACCCACTTAGTTTCTTTTTGAGCTTTCATAAACTTATAGCTCTAGTGCATCCGTTGCATGGCAATCCCTACTCACTCACATTGATATCTATTGATGGGCACCTCCATAGCCCGTTGATACGCCTAGTTGATGTGAGACTATCTATTTCTTTTTTGTCTTCTCCACAACCACCATCTATTCCACCTATAGTGCTATGTCCATGGCTCATGCTCATGGATTGCGTGAAAGTTGAAAAAGTCCAAGAATGTTAAAAGTATGAAACAATTGCTTGGCTTGTCATCAGGGTTGTGCATGATTTGAATATTTTGTGTGATGAAGATGGAGCATAGCCAGACTATATGATTTTGTAGGGATAAGCTTTCTTTGGCCATGTTATTTTGAGAATACATAATTATTTTGTTAGTATGCTTGAAGTATTATTGTTTTTTATGTCAATATTAAACTTTTGTTGTGAATCCTACGGATCTGAACATTCATGCCACAATAAAGAGAATTACATGGATAAATATGTTAGGTAGCATTCCACATCAAAAATTCTGTTTTTTTCATTTACCTACTCAAGGACGAGCATGAATTAAGCTTGGGGATACTTGATACATCTCCAATGTATCTATAATTTTTGATTGTTCCATGCTATTATATTATATGTTTTGGATGTTTTATATGCATTAATATGCTATTTTATATGATTTTTGGGACTAACCTATTAACCTAGAGCCCAATGCGAGTTCCTGTTTTTTCCTTGTTCTAGAGTTTCGCACAAAAGGAATACCAAACAGAGTCCAAACGGAAAACTTTCGCAATGATTTTTCTTTGACCAGAAGACATCCAGAGGGCTTGGAGTGCACGTCAGGAAAGCCACGAGATGGCCACAAGGTTGGAGGCACGCCCCCACCCTTGTGGGCCCCTCATGACTCCCCCGACCTATTTCTTCCGCCTATATATTCTCAAATATCCCAAAACCTTCCAGGGGAGCCACAAAACCACTTTTCCACCATTGCAACCTACTGTACCCATGAGATCCCATCTAGGGGCCTTTTTGGTGTCCTGCCGGAGAGGGATTCGATCATGGAGGGCTTCTACATCAACACCATTGCCTCTCCGATGAAGCGTGAGTAGTTTACCACATACCTACGGGTCCATAGCTAGTAGCTAGATGGCTTCTTCTCCCTCTTTGATTCTCACACTACTAGGAAGAGGGTTATAGCTAATATGGACATTAATGGCACACCATGTATGTGGTGCGCCACTGCTATATAGCATTGGCGCACCATATACAGGTGTGCCATTAGTGTCCTCATTACTAATGGCGCACCAGACACATGGAGCGCCATTACTAGCAAATTTTATTTTTTTATTTTTCCAAAACTATTAATGGCGCACCAGGGCACAGTGTGCCATTACTAGTTTTAACTAGTAATGGCGCACCACACGCTTTGTGTGCCACTACTAACAAACTTTTTTTACTTTTTTTCCAAAACTAGTAATGGCGCACCCGTGTGAAGTGCGCTATTACTAGTTCAAACTAGTAATGGCGCGCCACAACTAACAATTTTTTTTTGCAAAACTAGTAATGGCGCACCTCTAACTGGTGCGCCATTAGTAACCAGGGTTACTAATGGCGCATTTTTAGGTGGTGCGCCATTAGTAACCTGAGACCAACTAGATATTTTGGACAACCACCTACCACACTCACTTTCCCCACTTCATTATCTCCACCTCCTCCTCCAAGCTTGTCTCGGCTACCTCCTCCTCCTCACCTCATTTGCACCATAGATTCACCCAAATTAAGTGGTTAAATTACCTTTTTGTGATAGGTAAGGGAAAAGCTTTCTTTATGTTGTAGATCTACTTTACCATAGATTCACACATGCACTTTTTATGGCCTAGCTAGATCTACCTATGTTTGTGGTGTTGCATATGTTTGTGGTGTTGCATATATGTTTGTGTTTGCAGGTACTGGTATTTGAAATGCGATAGTTGCCAATATTTTGCCGGAATGTTGATTAATTTCCGTTTTGGCAAGAATTTGGCACTATGCATTCTTTTTGGTCCTATTTTTAGGCAAAGTCATGCCAATTTTTTCTTGGTTCTAAAGTATCTTTTTGCTCTACCCCGCAGGCGACCATGGTCCGCACGATGACCGAAGGCATCGTGAATAGGTTTTTGAGCTCCGCGAAGGCCGAGATGCTTCAAAAGAATGAGACGGAGATAAGATGTCCGTGTCGAAGATGCAAGCTTAAGAGCCTTATTGCGGACCCAAATTCCGGGCAGGTGCGGGACCACCTGCTCTTGCGTGGTTTCATGGATGGCTATCGGTGGCAAGGTGATGAAGATGACTATGAAGTCGTCCATGGGGGCCGGGCAAGAAATGAGGAAGGGCAGCAAGACAACCACCGCGGCGAGGGCGGGCGAGAAGACGAAGAATCTCCAGGACATGATCACGACAGTGATGCAGTATACAGTCATCATGTAGAAGATGCCGGACATGATGATGAGGAAGATCAAGACGAAGGGCATGATCATGAAGATGAAGATGCCGGAGAAGACGACGATGGACCATCGATGGGCTGGGTGCAGGACCCTCATATTCAAGAGCTGCTTCTCAAGCAGACGGATAATGAGTTGCCGCCTGAGAGAAAGCCAAGCTGGATCAACTGGAGATAGACACGGTTACTCCATTGTATGAAGGATGCAGGCCCGAGGATACCCGCCTGAAAGTAACGCTCATGGCTCTGGAGATGAAGGTAAAACACAAAATGACCGACGCATGCTTCGATGAGAACATGTCATTCTGGCACGAACATCTTCCCAAGGGGAACAAGAGCCCGACCAGTTTCGAGGAGGCGAAGAAAATCGTGTTTCCTCTAGATTTACCGCACGTGAAATACCATGTGTGCATGAACAATTGCATCATTTATCGGGACGAGCACGCGGAGTCTACCATATGTCCGGTGTGCGGCGTCACTCGATACAAGAAGAGGAAGAAAGCTCCTCAAAAGTGGTGTGGTACTTTCTGATCACTCCTTGTCTGCAGCGGTATTTCGCGGACCCTAAGCTAGCAAAGCTCCTACGTTGTCACGCGGATAGGGAGGAGAAGAAGCGAGAAGTTGACGGAAATGATCTGTAGATAAATAAAAAAGACAAGATGCTGAGTCACCCTAAGGATGCGAGCCAGTGGCAAGCGTTGAACTTCGAACACCCAGAATTTGGGGACGATCCAAGGAACATCGTGCTGGGCGCGAGCACCGATGGAGTCAATCCGTTTGGCAGCTAGAGAAGCACACATAGCACCTGGCCTGTGTTTGTGTGGATGTACAACCTTCCCCCCTGGTTGTGCAAGAAGAGGAAGTACATTCACATGAGTATGCTAATTGAAGGGCCGAAACAACCAGGGAACGACATCAATCTGTATCTGGGGCTGCTGAAAGAGGAGCTAGACACGCTGTGGAAAACGCCAACCAATACGTGGGATGCCGCATAGAAAGAATATTTCCCTATGAGAGCCGCACTGCTCACGGCGGTGCACGACTATCTCGGTTATGGATATGTCGCGGGGCAGGTGGTCCACGGATTTTCTGGATGCGTCAGGTGCATGGATGACACAACGTATCTCCAGCTAGATAGAGATCCCGGGTCTTCTAAAACCGTGTTCATGGGACATCAAAGGTGGCTTCCCGACGATGACCCATGGAGAAAACACAAGGATCTGTTCGATGGTGAAAACGAACCCCGAAGGCGCCCGCGTACAAGGAGCGGCGAGGAAATAGACGAGCTGTTCAAAAATTGGAAAGAGTGCCCGGAGCCAGGAAAGAAGCGAAAGGCGCCAGAGCCGCTGCTGAAGGTATGGAAAACGAGGTCTGTTTTCTGGGACTTGCCGTACTGGAAGATCCGCCATGTGCCTCATAGCCTTGATGTCATCCATATCACGAGGAACGTGTGCGAGAGTCTGCTTGGTACCCTGCTCAACATGCCAGAGAGGACCAAAGATGGGCCGAAAGCAAGGGCAGACTTGAAATAAATGGGCATCGGGGAGGAGCTTCACGCTAATAATGATGATGATGATGATGATGATGATGATGATGATGATGATGATGAGGCGAAGCAGGACACGGAAAGTCGTCGCAAAGGCAAAAAGGCCAAGAAGACCGGAAATGACTACCCTCCCGCGTGCTTCACTCTAAGTCAGGAGGAGATTGAGCAGTTTTTCACCTGCCTCGTAGGAGTAAAACTTCCTTACGGTTACGCGGGGAAGATAAACAGATACCTAGACTCACGAAGCAGAAGTTCAGCGGGATGAAGTCTCACGACTGTCACGTGCTGATGACGCAAATACTTATAGTTGCAATCCGTGGGATCATGGACGCGCACGTCCGTGAAATGCTATTTGGCCTATGCAACTTTTTTGACGTCATCTCTCAGAAGTCGGTTGGCGTGAGGCAACTCAGAAGGCTACAGGAAGAGATTGTGGTGATACTATGCGAGCTTGAGATGTACTTACCGCCTGCATTCTTCGATGTTATGGTGCATCTGCTGGTCCATATCGTGGAGGATATCATCCAACTCGGGCCGACGTTCCTGCACAGCATGATGCTGTTCGAAAGGATGAATGGTGTCATCAAAGGATACGTTCGCAACATGTCACGTCCAGAGGAAAGCATAGCCAGGGGCTTTCTGACTGAAGAGTGCATCTCCTACTGCAGGAATTATCTAGGCATCGAGAACCCCGTTGGTCTGCCTGTCATCAGGCACCTCAGCAAGCTCGCTAGATGGGGTCACCGCGATGGTCGCCGTGAAATGCATGTCGACTTCGACGGTCGACTCGCCGACTTTGAAAGAGCAAACCTAGTCACGCTACAACACATAGACGTGGTCGATCCTTGGGTGGTAGAGCACAAAACCTTTATTGAGAAGACGTACAATGACCGAGGCCAACAGAGGACGGAAGGAGATATAATCAAAGAGCACAACTCATGTTTCACGCGTTGGTTCAAGGAGAAGCTTCTCGTACCCTTTACATGAGGATTCTTCCATGGAAGAAAAACTCATATTCGCCTTGTCACAGGGCGCCGAGCACAACCTGATGACCTATGAGGCGTACGATATCAACGGCTACACATTCTACACCGAGGACAAGGACATGAAGAGCGATGGTTATCAGAACTCTGGGGTAACGATGGAATCCTACACCGGTAACGACAAGGACAGATACTACGGAAGGATCGAGGAGATCTGGGAGCTGAGCTACGCTGGAAAGAAGGTCCCGATGTTCCGTGTTAGATGGGCCAAGAGTGTCCTAAAAGAAGACAGGTATTTCACCACCATGGTTATACCCGAAGCCAAATCCAAGACCGCGGGCGCAAACGTCACCGCAAAAAATGAGCCATGGGTACTGGCTTCCCAAGTGGACCAATGCTTCTTCATTACCGACCCGTCAAAGCCCAGTCATGTTGTCGTGAGGAGAGGCAAAAGGAAGATCATCGGAATGGATGGAGTCGCCAATGAGCAAGACTTCGACAAGTACGGTGACCCGAAGATGGAACATGATGACGACGATGAAGTGACATACACCACAAGAAGAAGCAGGACCACCCTACCTAAAGGACGTCCGTTCAACAGAAGAACTCCATTTGCAAAAAAGAAGGGCAAGAAGATTGTGAAAAGATATCTAGCTAAGATCGATTGTATTTAAATTGTAGCCTTCATTTCTCGATTGTATTTCGACATATGGAAATGACATTTCTTCTATTCTAGTTCTCATGAATATTTATTTATGTTTATTTGAACTCATGAATATTTTTTGAACTCATGAATATTTTTAAATTTCATGGGCACTTTTTGAACTCATGAATATTTTTAAATTTCATGGGCACTTTTTGAACTCATGAATATTTTAAAATTTCATGGGCACTTTTTGAATTCATGAATATTTTTTCAAATTTGATGATATTTTTTCATATTCATAAATGTTTTACCAATTCACAAATGAATGCAACTAAAATCCAAAAAAAGTTACTAATGGCGCACCCCTATGTGGTGTGCCATTGCTATCAAGGTACTTATGGCGCACCCCTAGGAGGTGCGTCATTGGTATACCAATTTTTTTAATTAGGTTTATTTTGTTATTGAATTTCTAACTCACAAAAAGTATTGATTTTTTTAATATTTTTTGAACTCATGAATATTTTAAAAATTCATGGGCACTTTTTGAATTCATGAATATTTTTTCAAATTTGATGATATTTTTTCATATTCATAAATGTTTTACCAATTCACAAATGAATGCAACTAAAAATCCAAAAAAAAAGACTAGTTGTGCTTGGTTAGATGTTACTCCTAATTTCTTATTACCACTAGTACTTCTTGATGTAACATTGCCACGTTATAAATAAAAGTGCCAGCAGGCTTTCCTTCAAAAAATCCAAAAAAAAGTTACTAATGGCGCACCGCTAGGGGGTGCGCCATTGCTATCAATGTACTTATGGCGCACCAGGAGAAGGTGCGCCATTGCTAACCCTCCCCCAATCCACTTGCTCCCCTCTCCCTCTGGCCTCTCTCCCTCCCTTCACCAGATCCACACGCCCTCCCCGACCCACTACGCCGCCACCCAGACCCACTGCGCCGCCCCTAGCTTCCCTCCACTCCTCAATCGCCCTCTCGGCCTCCCTTCCTCCTCCAGATCCGCCTCCCCGAGCGCGGTCGCCACGCATCACTACGGCCACCGACCGCCCCGTGCTCCGTCGTCGTGCCGGCATCGCCTAGGAGCTGCTCCAGGAGCAACACCATCATCACCTTCATCGCCTACATCCACGGATTGGAGCCGGGTCATCAAGGATCGACCGCATCGACCTCTTCTTCCTCATCACCGACCACTGCTTCTCGGCGTCGATCTGTGCTGCCCCGACCACCCTCGGCCTCGTCGTCTCCTTCCCTAGCTTCGCGGTGAGCGTCTCCATCGATCCCCCTGCTTTTCCCCTTGTTTAGTCGCCGTTTGTGCCTGTGCGGGGATCATGCCTGCTTGTCCAGCTAGGAGTTCAATTTCAGAGGTTGCTAATACTATCCTATGGTCTTTGTGTACCTAAATTTGTTGTAATAGGCCTTGTGGTTTGGTGGCTTGTTTGTCAGCTGTTCCTTATTATATACATATTGTGGTTCCCTTTTGTTGCATATTGAAATGCTACTGTCGTGTATTATGGATACAAAATCTGAAGGGGATTTTAAGGGAGCATATAGAAATCATTCACCTTTGGTGATTTCTGTAGTAAAAATGTGTCCTTGTTTGTTTGAAATTAGCTTTGGAAGTCTGTTAGTAACCTAACTATCTTGTGCTTATGCTTATATGTTGTACGGCATATTTTCTGAAGCAACAATGGAGATGTGTGAGCATAGCTTTCTGTTGTCAACACAGACGACAGTTCCTTGTTATTTACATACTCTTCTTCTTTCCGCTTTTGGACTGTCATTTCCTTTGATCTTCTCCTGATGCTACTTAGTATCTACTCGCATCTTCTTGCTGGGATGATAAAATTGTTTGTAGACTGTTTACCTGTTTTTCATTTCTGCTTATGGATAACTCTGTTTTTTATTACTCTACACGCCCCTGTTCCGAGCGAGTGTTGTTTAGTGTTTACTGCTTACAACAGTCAAGTAATATGATCTTTTAATGCATACTCTAAGGAAGATGATGCTACTTAGGGCATCTCCAGCCATTGGCCCCCCAGGGGGTGCCTAAAATCGCCGCCTGGGGGTGAGCCGGCGCAAAAATTGGGCCTAGGGCCGCCGGCCCCAGGGCCGCCCCAGGCACGTTTTAAAATAAAAGAAGTTCGGCGAAGTTCGGGTTAAACACGATAAAATTCGGCCAAACACGATAAATTTTGGCCAAACACGATAAATTTCGGCACATTTCGGTGAAGTTCGTGGATTTTCATTACATAGCACATATACATAAACTAATCTAAAGGAAAAACTGGCTGAAGTCGCCGCCGTCGCCGCCATCGTCGTCGTCGGCCTTCTCATCCTTGATGCGGGCGCCCCTGCTGGACCCCTGCCCGGTGTCACCATGGCGGACTGGTGGCGGAGCATCATCGTTGTCGTCGTTGCTGCCGCAGATGACGACGACTCCGCCTTCGTCGCGGCGGCGTCGACGCTCCGTGAAGCGAAGCAGGGCAGCGCGCTGGTGCTCCTTCGCCTTCTCCAGGCGCTCCTTCTCCATCGCTATGGAGTCCCTGTGCGCCCATTCCAGGGCCGCGTCATCGTCATCGAGCTCCGTCGTCACCGGCGCGGCCGGCTCCTTCTTCACCGGCGCGAGCCCCGGCTCCGTCTGGCTTGACGAAGCACGGAGGAGGAGCCGACGAGTAGGCGCGCCAGCCGCCCTCGTTGATGACGATGCCGGCGCTGCGAGTGCGCCGGCCGAGCGGCGTCTCCGCCGCGGGCTCGGCCTTGACGCCGAGCAGGGCCGGAGTGTCGGAGGAGTGCGATGAAGATCGGGAGGAGGAAGAAGAGGAGGAGGACCCGAACCTCCTTGGCACACATGGCCCGGCGCGTCGGTGCTGCGCCGGGGCGGCCGCCCTCGCCGGGTACGCCAACGGCGGTTCGTTGCCGCCCTCGAGGTACGTCAGCACGCGCCCTCGAGTGTGCGGCCGGGGACGCCCCACCACAGGTGGCGCCCCTGGCTGTTCTGCCGTCCGCCGACCACCGGCGCGCCGTTGGTGGACGCCAAGCGCTGCTGCTGGCGGCGCTTGAAATACGCCGCCCAAGCCGCATGGTTGTCGGCGGCATACTAGGGGAGGAAGAGTTGGGCGTCGGTGAGGGAGGCGCGCACGACCTCGACTTCCTTGGCGAAGTACTTCGGCTTCGCCACGACGTCGGGCAACGGGGGAATGGGCACTCCCCCGCGCGCTGAGCCTCCACCCCGTCGGCCCAGCGCGCATGTCCGGCGGCGCCGAGATGTTCGCCTGGAACAGGAGCCAGGACTCCTGTTCGCGGAGCGAATGGCGGCCGAAGCCGTTGGCCACCGCATCGTCTCTGGGGTAGCGTTCCGCCATGGCGACGGGCTCGGGAGAGGTAGAGAGATAGAGGGAGGGGCTGGGCGGCGGCGCTCGGGAGAGGTAGGGAGAGGGAGGAGCTAGGCGGCGGCGAGGGGCGGGGCTGGTGTGGGCACAGGCGAGTGTAGGCCACCGGCTATATAGCCGCGCCGCACCCGTGTGTACACGTGCGAGGGAGGGTAGGCGTCGGCGCGTCGTCCCGTGACGCGCCACCCGTGAGGAATCAATGGCAAGGCTGACCGGCGGCAGCCTTGCCATTGATTCCCCGTGGGAACCGAGGCCATTGGGGGAAGACGAGGCGCCGTGTCGCTGACGCGGCGGGCCTGCGGCTGTTTCGCGCCAAAACAGTTCGCCCCGGCACCCCCGGGCGCCCCCCAGCGCGCCGGGTTCGGCCTGGGTCTGCCGGCACTGTTTTCGGCCCAGGGCGGCGAAAATCGGGCTCCTGGGGGCGCGACTGGGCCATGTTTTTGGCGCCGGCGCGAAAAAATCGCCTGTGGAGGCCTTCCTGGGGGCGTGGCTGGAGATGCCCTTAGTATGTACTGGCCGTTAGGATTACTTGATGGAAACTAGGAAAATCTGGATTAGTTCAGAGTTCATACAGCCTAATTCATTTGACATATCTCCATCAGTCACTGCATATTGAAACTCTGCAACCTTTCTATTGCGTTGTGAATTACCCTGCTTGGATTATATCATAAACTCTGCTAAAAACCCACCATGCAAAGCTTAGATTTAGGATGTCTAAGATGAGATGTATTACGATGAAGTCTTGAAGAATTACACAAACAACAATTGCCAGATTTTCTCGTTGGTGTTGGTTTGTTTAGGCTAGTGCAGGGTGTTGCTTTATTCTGTCATCATTTGTAACTATGTCACAAATAAATTGTTCCTTCTTCTGTATTTGACAAGTAATGACTGTTGATAAGCTGAGGCATGGATTAAGTTGTTTCTTTGTTGTAACATACTGTATATCACTCCACAATGAAATACAGTACATATTGATGTGCTTTGTAAAACTTGTTCATGTACTAAACTACTAATGCCTTGTGATGCTCTGAATTACTTGTGATGCCTCTGAATTACTTGTGATCACATTGAGAAAGACTTGTAAAGGTGATGATCATCTTTTACAAAAAACAATTTATGTAAACACGTCAGTAACTTTGCTAGTTTGCTGGGTTTTGTCTCTGACCATCGCGTCGTGATGATTTTGCAGGTACCCCGAGAGGCCCTTGAGTTTGCCGGAATGTCGATTAACTTCCATTCCGGCAAATTCGGGTACTCCATATGTCCTATTTTCAGCAAAGGTCATGCTGAAATTTTCCGTGAATTTTAGCATGACTTTGCTAAAAAATAGGACATATGGGGTACTTGCGATTAATGCATGGGCCGGGGTATCTTAGTACTTAATTAAGTAGGATCAACTGCCTCTTGTGTTATACATATAGAAGTGTGATATCAACTCATAATTATTACTAATGTCTGTTGCTCGTACATGATAAACCCTAATCTGGTAGGATGACCTATTAAAAAAACCATACCACATATTCTATTTGGATGGCCCTGCTAACCCTTGACCATAAATACTTGAGATGGATGCAGCATGCTTAAAGAAAGAAATGTTTTAGGGTGCCTCGACAAACCCTAAATGATATAACCTTGGCTTTTAGGGTGTCTCGGCATCGACAAACCCTAAATGATAAAACCTTAGCTTTTAGGGTGCCTCGGCATCGATAAACCCTAAATGATGAAAACTTAACTTAGCATTTAGGGTGCCTCAGCGTCGACAAACCCTAAATGATAAAAGCTTAGCTTTTAGGATGCCTTGGTGTCGACAAACCCTAAATGATGAGACCATGATAATTCCTCACAAACCAACCCTTAAATAACACTGAGCCATTATGTCGTCACCCTTGAAGCCTTGCGGGCATTTACAGCCCTTAGCTTGTTCATTCTGTAGATTTCCAAAATTCAGTTTTGTACCGCACACCGAAGCCAACTTTTTGGTGACATTCTCGAGAATTAGGTTATTTGGTCAACTTAGAGATCTTGTTCCTTGACAATAACCAACTTTTTGACCAAACTTTTTTCCTATTTAGAGCGAAACATGGCCCACAACGATGAGGCCAGCGGTTCGGGCGGCAAGGCATTCTGGGAGTTGTCCCAGGAGATGGAGGAAGAACCTCACCTCTAAGAGGACGCCACGGAAGACACCGATGCTGACTACACAACCCCTAGTGGCATCGGGGATGACACCACTGATGGTGCCGCCAAGGATGCCACCACTGATGATGGCAGCGCATGCACAGATGGCAACCAACTGAAGAGGCAATGGAAGGACCGGCGCCCGAACATGCTCAGCACCGTCAAGGGGGAATTTACTGAAGTGTCCTCCGAGGGGAATCCAACGACACCCAAAGAAATAGTCAAGGGGTACGCGGGACATCTCGGGTGCATTCTCCGGGGCACCGTCTCGATCAACACAGAGAACCTAAGGCATCGTGACCGAGGGAATTTGCGCAACCTCCTCTTCATGAAGTTGCACGAACGATACAAGTTCCCCGGTGACTTCGCAAACACAAGCCTCGCAGGTAATAAAGTGAACAGTGCCACCCTCACGAAGATGAGCACGGCCCTGGCTACTTGGAGAGCCACGGTGAAGAGAATGATTGAAAAAGGTGATAGTTATGAGAAGATCAAGGAGAAACATCCTTCGATCAGCGAAGATGACTACCTGGAGTTCAAGATCAAGTGCGAGAGTGACGCAACCATGGAATCAAGTCAGTGGGGGAAAGAGATGCGGGACTTGAACTTAGGGGTCCACAAACTCAGTCCCGGCGGTTACAGAGTGGCGGAACCTATATGGGACAAGGAGGACGCGAAGTGTGCCGAGCAAGGCCTACCACCCCTCTTCGAGAAATACCGTGACAAGCAGACCAGGAACTATGTCAGGGCCCGGTACAAGGTGGACCCTGTAACCAAGGAGCTTACCACGGATCCGAAGACCAAGGCGCTTGAGCGTGTTCTGGTAAGGAATACACCCCCGCGTAATTAGCTCCATATGGTTGCATTCTAATTAATGAAGCCAGTTTTCAAAATGGTTCACGTTCCTTCCGCAGGAAACTGAAAGCAGTAGCGCAGGGTCGTCTCAAAGCTCCCCTTTCGACACCCCTTTAAATAGGGCGTTGAACGTACTGAAACACAAGGATAAGCTTAGTAAGCCGACATCAGCTGGTCGTGTGGCCGGCAAAGGCTTGTCCACGAAATGGTCGGAGTACTATACCGCTGGGCGAAAGGAGAGAAAGACCAGCTCAGAAAGCCAGGAGCGCGAGGTTCAACAACTCAAGGCACAAGTGGCTCGGATTCCGGAGATCGTCGAAGAGCAAGTGCGAGACCAACTGGGAGCGACGATCACCGCCATTATGCCTACCTTGGTTTCTGGGATGCAGGCGTGGATTGTGGGCGGCCAATAGGGGCCACCCCCGATTCCCAGCTTCACGGGCAGCAACTCGCGCAACGCGCTGGCGGCGCCATTGGTGTCTCCGGCGGAGGTGGCATTGGTGTCTCCTGCGGCGGTGCCGGCACTGCAGCTTAATACACCCGGGTGTGGGAAGAATACGTCGGTCGGCACCTCGGCAGCAAGCGGCCCTCCGTCACTTGCACGCCCGCTGTTGGCGGTGCCTCGACATTAGCCGAGCTCGACGCCATCATGGTAACTAATTAAGCCTCTCGGCCGATGACTTCATCTCCTTGCCTTTGACTGGGCATCCCTGATGCCCTACATGTTTTCGTAGGGCGCCGCTGACATTCCATGCACTCTCCTGCACTTCGTGAATGACGAGTTGGTCGATGTCGCTAAGGGCAGAATCGTTCAACCGGGCAGCCGCGTGTTCCACGGTAATCAGATGCCACCCACCGTTTATAGGGTTCAACTGGTTCGGGTGCTGCCGGGCTTCGACGACATGTTACCTCCGTATCGATCCCATGGGGCTGACGAAGATGATGTGATGACCCTCAGCGCCTGCATAAGCTGGCCCATGCTTTCACGGAAGAGCCAGATTTGTTTGGGGGCGGGGGACACCACCCCACAGACAACACCGCCATTTGTGTCGGCGCCAAGCCATGGCAAGACCCCCGCAATGCTACTGGACATGCCGGACATGGATATGGCACAGGATCCGGACATGCATATGGAACAGGATTCGGACGACGCTGACGACGACAACGATGGTACATTTACCAATGTCGATAAGTACTTGAACGAACATGGGTACAATGACGAATTCTTGGGGCGTCCTTCTCAAGAACCCAACCCTGCAAAAGATGATCTAGCTAGTACCGCGGAGAGACCAGTTGCAATAGGCGTCGTCTGGCATTCAGTTCTCAGGAGACACCTCCAGCTGCCGCCTTCACCGAGCCTCAGATAGCCAAGGTGCGAAATATTATCAGCCCCAGCACACTCAAGAAGGCTGTCTGTGAGCAGAACTCGATCCCATTACAGCGGAAGAAGAAGGGATGGAAAAGAAAGAGTAACAAGGGTGCAAGCCAGCCGGCACCGAGTATGATCCGTGCTTAGGACGGGCCACCTTCACCTAAGGATATCTCGAGCAGGGTGCATGTGGTGGGTAGGCCGATGCTACCGACTAATCTGCTCAATGTTGCAACCGGTGTTATGCAGAGTCTGCATGACAGTGTTCTTTCTTTGGGGAAGCGGTGTCTCCGAGGGAATGATGTTGCATACCTGGTTTTCGTGGCCAAGGTGCTAGAGGGCAAGGGCTTTGTGGATAGCGCCATCGGGGGTATGATCGTCCTGCGGTTTGATGACATCTTCGCTATGTTTAACCTTCATCCGCTGCACTACACCTTCATTCGGCTATTTTTGCTGACTATGGAGATGCGGATCATTAGAGACAAGACCCCATACATCATGATAGTCAACCCCTTCTACGTGCGTGCCAAGATCTTGGGCAGCGCTGGGGACCGGCAAGTCACGAGTTCATACCTCGAAGGCGTCATTCTGGCAAACCCAGATAAGGATAACTTCCTCGTGCCTTACGTTCCCAAGTAAGCCATCCCCTCACCGCCCAGTAACATATGATTTCTTATATTTTGATCGTTCTTTTTTTCTAACATTCCGTGTTTTGTGCAGTGACACACATTGCACACTCATCCTCTTAAGCCCGAAATATTACATGACCACATATTTCGACTCGGACCGTCAGTCGAAGAAAGACTACACAAATATCAAGAAAGTTCTTGATGATGTTCTCCCTGGCTACGCCAGATCTGGAGGCACCTTTAGCAGGCCAATTCATAGGTACGACAAGCACGTGTTCACCCACAATACGACGTTCCCCTGCGTCAAGCAGCCACCTGGCGGTCAGAAGGATGCCTACTACGCCCTCCATCACATGCGGGCGATTGTACGGGACCATAATCACCTTCTGCTACCAAATAATCTCAAAGATTGGGCCGCAAGCTTGTCGGCAATCTAGGACGCGGACATCAGACAAGAATTCTTTCGCATCCAGTCGGAGTTTGCGGAAATCATCCATCAAGATGTCCTTCGTACCTCGGGGCAGTTCTACCTCAGGTATCAACCGCCCAACAGTGAGATAGAAACAACGCTACAAATGCAGGCTGACAACGCCCGCGATTTCATGACCATCACGATAGACGGCGGCTTCATCCACGCTCCGGTCCTTGAGTCGAGTCAAAAGTAGTGATGCTATGTGTAGTTCTGAAATATCGATTAGCTCATGTTGTAATTAAATTTTAATGAACTTGTATGTCTCTTTGGTTTGGACAGTCGTTCAACTTATATGTAATCGATGCTATTTATTAGTAGGACCATGAATCGTGCTCTTAATGTCTTGATTTTCTCTTCTGATCCTTTTGTTGCATACCTATATATTGCTTATGTATTGCCTGTGAATTGCTACTAACGTTTTGTTTGGCTAGTGCATAGAGATGTCGTCGTATGTCATGTACAAGGGTAAGGTTCCCGGAGTCTACGACGACAGGGAGGAGTGTCGGAGACAGGTTCACCATTTCAGCGGTAACAGTTACAAAGGGTACACCACTAGGGCGGAGGCGGAAGCTAGATACGCGCGCTATCTAGTGGGAGAGAGGAGGGAGCGGAGGAGGAACCGGATGAAGACCAGTTTCATCGTGATGATGCTCATCATGATGACCGTAGCTCTCTTCTATGTGATGGTAGTTTAGATGATCGATATCGACTTGTAATGTGAAGACAAACTTGCTACTCGCGGTCTCGAGACTTGTAATGTTCTAACTTTGTTCGGTCTTTTGAATTCGGAGACTAATATGATGAATTATATTCGGAGACTAATATTCTATTGTATTCGATGAATCTGTTGTTTATATGTTGTGCTGTCTATATTCTGTGCAGTAATATATTTTGTAACCTGTGTAAATATCAGAAAAGAAAAAATAATTCCTAATATTCATACTAGTGGCGCACCACACTGCACTTTAGTGGTGCACTGCAATAAACACACTAGTGGCGCACTACCTAGAAGTGCGCCATTAGTAACCCAGAGCACAAGGTACATATGGCCCCCTGGGAGGCATAGTAATGGCGCACCGTTTGACATACTAATGGCGCACTCCCTGGTGTGCCACTATTGTCTGGTATACTAATGGCGCACCAGGGGTGCGCCATTAGTATTAGTTACTAGTGGCGTGATGATAGTGGTGCACCTGTAGTGCGCCATTAATGGCCAAAACAGGTGCACCACTAATTAGCCTTTTCCTAGTAGTGTCAATACCATGTTCTCCTTGATGTTCTTGGAGATCTATTCGATGTAATACTCTTTTGCGGTGTGTTTTCCGAGATCCGATGAATGATGGATTTATGATCAGCTTATCTATGAATATTATTTGAATCTCCTCTGAATTCTTATATGCATGATTTGATATCTTTGCAAGTGTCTTCAAACTATCGATTTGGTTTGGCCAACTAGATTGGTTTTTCTTGCAATGGGAGAAGTGCTTAGCTTTGGGTTCAATCTTGCGGTGCTTGATCCTAGTGACAGAAGGGGAATGGACACGTATTGTATTGTTGCCATCAAGGATAACAAGATGGGGTTTTCATCATATTGCTTGAGTTTATCCCGCTACATCATGTCATCTTACTTAATGCATTACTCTGTTCTTCATGAAATACTCTAGTTGCAGGCAGGAGTCGGTCGACGTGTGGAGTAATAGTAGTAGATGCAGGCAGGAGTCGGTCTACTTGATACAGACGCGATGGATAAATTCATGATCATTGCCTTAGATAGCGTCATAACTTTGCGCTTTTCTATCAATTGCTCGATAGTAATTTGTTCACCCACCGTAATATTTTCAATCTTGAGAGAAGCCTCTAGTGAAACCTATGCCCCACGAGTCTATTTTCCATCATATAAATTTTCGATCTACAATTTTAGTTTCCTATTTACTTTATTTGCAATCTTTTACTTTCCATTCCATAAACCAAAATACCAAAAATATTACTTTACCGTTTATCATCTATAGCAGATCTCACTTTGCAAATAACCGTGAAGGGATTGACAACCCCTTTATCGCGTTGGGCGCAAGTTGGTGTTTGTTTGTGCAGGTATTCGGTGGGTTGTGCGTTATCTCCTTCTGGATTGATACCTTGGTTCTCAAAACTGAGGGAAATACTTACTCTACTTTGCTGCATCACCCTTTCCTCTTCAAGGGAAAAACCAACGCAAGCTCAAGAGGTAGCACTATGGAAATGCCATAATAGGTAGGTATGGCGGCTGTTTTGAGGAAGGGTGTAAGGTGGGTGTAATGCACCAGCGAAAGTTGCACGGTACTAGAGAGGCTAGCAATGGTGGAAGGGTGAAAGTGTGTATAATCCATGGACTCAACATTAGTCATAAAGAACTCACATACTTATTACAAAAGTCTAGTACCTATCGAAAAAATTACTACACGCATGCTCCTAAGGGGATAGATTAGTAGGAAAAGACCATCGCTCATCCCCGACCTCCACTCATAAGTAAGACAATCAATAAATAAATCATGCTCCGACTTCATCACATAACAGTTCACCATACGTGCATTCTATGGGAATCACAAAATTTAACACAAGTATTTCTACAATCCACAATTACTCACTAGCATGACTCTAATATCACCATCCTCATATCTCAAAACAATCATATGGAATCAAACATCTCATCGTATTCAATGCACTTTATATGAAAGTTTTTATTATATCCCTTTTGGATGCCCATCGTATTAGGACTAAATTCATAACCTAAGCAAATTACCATGATGTTTAAGAACTCTCAAAATAATATAAGTGAAGCATGAGAGTTCATCAATTTCTTCAAAATAAAACCACCGACATGCTCTAAAAAGATATAAGTGAAGCACTAGAGCAAATGACAAACTACTCCAAAATATATAAGTGAAGATCAATGAGTAGTCGAATAATTATGTGACGATGTGAAGACTCTCTAACATTTAAGAATTTATGATCTTGGGATATTATTCAAACAGCGAGAAAATCCTAATAAAATAAAATGACGCTCCAAGCAAAACACATATCATGTGGTGAATAAAAATACAGCTCCAAGTAAGGTTACCGATGAACAAGGACGAAAGAGGGGATGCCATCCGGGGCATCCCCAAGCTTAGGCTCTTGGTTGTCCTTGAATATTACCTTGGGGTGACTTGGGCATCCCTAAGTTTAGGCTCTTGCCACTCCTTATTCCTTAGTCCATCAAAACTTTACCCAAAACTTGAAAACTTCACAACACAAAACGCAACAGAAAACTCGTAAGCTCCGTTAGTATAATAAAGCAAGTCACCACTTAGGTACTATTGTGAACTCATTCCAATTTTATCTTTGTGTTATAACTACTATGTTCCAACTTCTTCATGGTTCATACTCTCCGATACTACCCATAGATTCATCAAAATAAGCAAACAACACAATGAAAACAGAATCTGTCAAAAACAGAATAGTCTGTAGTAATCTGGAAACTTCATTTACTTAGGTAACTCCGAAAATTCTGAAAATTAGGAAAACCTGGGCAATTTATATATAAATCTTGTGCAAAAAGAGTCAGTATTTTATCACGCTTCTGTAAAAAAAATGAAAATCATTTTACTGGACGCAAAAGTTTTTGTTTTTCAGCAAGATCAAATCAACTATCACCATAGCCATCCCAAAGGTCTTACTTGGCACTTTATTGAAATAAAAGCTATAAAAAGAATTAATACAGTAGCCTAATCATGTTAACACACAAAAACAGTAGGGGTAAATGTTGGGTTGTCTCCCAACAAGCGCTTTTCTTTAATGCCTTTTAAGCTAGGGATGATGATTTCAATGATGCACTCATAAAAGATAAGAATTGAAGCATAATGGGAGCATCATGAAGCATATTACTAGCACATTTAAGTCTAACCCACTTCCTATGCATAGGCATTTTGTGAGCAAACAACTTATGGGAACAAGAATCAACTTGCATAGGAAGGTAAAGGAAGCAAAACTTCCAGATTTTCAACATGTAGGGATGAAACTTGATATTATTGAGATATGTAGAAGCATATTTTCCTCTATCATAATAATTTTCAGTGGCATCATGAATGAATTCAATGATATAACCATAACACAAAGTATTATTTTCATGATCCACAAGCATAGAAAATTTACTACTCTCCACATAAGCAAAATTCTTCTTATTCGTAATAGTGGGAGCAAATTCAGCAAAATAACTATCATGTGAGGCATAATCCTATTGAAAATTAAAATCATGATGACAAGCTTCATGGTTATCATTATTCTTTATAGCATACATGTCATCAAAATAATCATCATAGATAGCAACTTTATTCTCATAATCAATTGGAACCTCTTCCGAAATAGTGGATTCATCACTAAATAAAGTCATGACCTCTCCAAATCCACTTCCGTAAGTATTATAAGATTCAACACCCTCCAAAATAGTGGGATAATTACCTAGATTTGACACTCTTCCAAACCCACTTTCATCAATATAATCATCATAAATATGAGGCATGGTATCATCATAATAAATTTTCTCATCAAAACTTGGGGGACAAAAATTGTCATCTTCATCAAACATAGCATCCCCAAGCTTGTAGCTTTGCATATCATTAGCATCATGTGGGCCGGTCCGTCTCCTGTGTTCTCTCGCCGGAGAACGCATGCACCTCCACTTCATAGGTCTTACCGCCGGTGCTCATGGAGACGGCGGATGCAGGAGGTGGTCGCTGATGCTGAATAGAAAGGAAGTGGATGACGACTGGCCGTCGTCGTAGGATAGTTTTAGGGTCGGGTTTATTATTTTTGTTCTAAATGTTTGAAATGTAATGAAAATCCAGTGTGTTTGCATGAATCTCATCCAATTTATATGAAAATCCGCCATGCTTGGACAAATTTCGTCCGTTTGGTTCAAAAAGTTGTTGAAATGTATGCAGGAGCGTTGGTTGGTGACCTCCTGCATCCGTTTACGTGGACGGATGTGGGAGGAAATTTTCTGAATGCCGTTGGAGATTCCCTAAGAGCTCAGATTTTGTTCCAGGAGCAGCTGCTTAACCCATGTAGCGCTCTCTATTTTCCATCGAAGCTCATGCGGAATTAGAACTCAATCCAATGGCCACAAAAGTATGGAAGTGCACATCCGATGGATGGAAATGATAGTGGCCTGAGAGGGCTCAAAAGATGTGTGGTTATAATGTCTCTAAATAAGGTCAAGACACATGTTGTATTGTTGTCACTAAGGATAAAACGATCGGGTTTTGTCATATTGATTGACTTCTTCCTATCTATATTATGTCATCTTTCTTATTGTGATACTCTCTTTTTTTAACTTTATACCTTGAGATGCATGCTGGATAGTGATTTTGGAGTGGAGTATTAGTAGTGGATGCAATTGGATTAACGGTCTACTTATCACGGATGTAATGCCTATATGAGATTATGCCATGAATGACCATACTTATAAATATTGCAATTTGGTTAATTGCACAACTGTAAGTTGTTTATGAAGGAAATATGCCCTAGAGGCAATAATAAAGTTATTATTTATTTCCTTATATCATGATAAATGTTCATTATTCATGCTAGAATTGTATTAACCGGAAACATAATACATGTGTGAATACATAGACAAACAGATTGTCACTAGTATGCCTCTACTTGACTAGCTCGTTGATCAAAGATGGTTATGTTTCCTAACCATAGACATGAGTTGTCATTTGATTAATGGGGTCACATCATTAGGAGAATGATGTGATTGACATGACCCATTCTGTTAGCTTAGCAACCGATCGTTTAGTATGTTGTTATTGCTTTCTTCATGACTTACACATGTTCCTATGACTATGAGATTATGCAACTCCCGTTTACCGGAGGAACACTTTGTGTGCTACCAAACGTCACAACATAACTGGGTGATTATAAAGGTGCTCTACAGGTGTCTCCAAAGGTACTTGTTGGGTTGGCGTATTTCGAGATTAGGATTTGTCACTCCGATTGTCGGAGAGGTATCTCTGGGCCCTCTCGGTAATGCACATCACTTAAGCCTTGCAAGCATTGCAACTAATGAGTTAGTTGCGGGATGATGTATTACGGAACAAGTAAAGAGACTTGCCGGTAACGAGATTGAACTAGGTATTGAGATACCGACGATCGAATCTCGGGCAAGTAACATACCGATGACAAAGGGAACAACGTATCTTGTTATGCGGTTTGACCGATAAAGATCTTCGTAGAATATGTAGGAGCCAATATGATCATCCAGGTTCCGCTATTGGTTATTGAGCGTAGACATGTCTCGGTCATGTCTACATAGTTCTCGAACCCGTAGGGTCCGCACGCTTAACGTTACGATGACAGTTTTATTATGAGTTTATGTGTTTTGATGTACCGAAGGTTGTTCGGAGTCCCGGATGTGATCACGGACATGACGAGGAGTCTTGAAATGGTCGAGACATGAAGATTAATATATTGGAAGCATACGTTTGGATATCGGAAGTGTTCCGGGTGAAATAGTGATTTTACCGGAGTACCGGAGGGGTTACCGGAACCCCTATTGGGCCTTATGGGCCCAAGTGGAGGAAGAGGAGAGGCGGCCAAGGGG
>NC_041388.1:72647925-72684468 GCF_002162155.2 Triticum dicoccoides
ACTAGGAAAAAGGAGGGGAGTCCTACTCCCGGTGGGAGTAGGACTCCTCCGGCGCGCCTCCTCCTGTGGTCAGCCGCACCCCCCCTTTCTCCTTTATATACGGGGGCAGGGGCACCCCATAGACACAATAATTGATCATTGATCTCTTAGCCGTGTGTGGTGCCCCCTCCACCATAGTCCACCTCGATAATACTGTAGCGGTGCTTAGGCGAAGCCCTGCGTCGGTAGAACATCAACATCGTCACCACGCCGTCGTGCTGACGAAACTCTTCCTCAACACTCGGCTAGATCGGAGTTCGAGGGACTTCATCGAGCTGAACGTGTGCTGAACTCGGAGGTGTCGTACATTCGGTACTTGATCGGTCGGATCGTGAAGACGTACGACTACATCAACCGCGTTGTGCTAACGCTTCCGCTTTCGGTCTACGAGGGTACGTGGACAACACTCTCCCCTCTCGTTGCTATCCATCACCATGATCTTGCATGTGCGTAGGAAATTTTTTGAAATTACTATGCTCCCCAACAGTTTACCATGCTACTTGTTGTTTTCGAGAGAGATGCCACTAGCGAACATACGCCCCCCCCGGGTCTATTCTCCATTACATGATTCTTCTACAAATTTGATCTTTTTATTTGCTGTAGTACCTTGCTACTATCTATCTCTATTGTTTGCTTTTAATTTTGTAACTAACAAGACAAGGGGCTCGACAACCCTCTTGCCATGTTGGGTGCAAGTTTGTATCTTGTTCGTGTGCAACTGTTGTTTACCTTGTTAGTTTGGAAGTTTCCGACTTGATTGATAACATTGGTTCTCAAACGGAGGGAAATACTTTGCTACTATTCTATTTCACCCTTCCTCTTTGGGGGAATCCTTAAAACTCCTTTAAGGGTTAGCAAAAGAATTTCTAGCGCCGTTGTCGGGGAAATCTTCTACTACCAAATTAAGTGCCTTTGCACAAACTCCTTATTTACTTTTTCTATTTCTTGCCTAGTTAATATTGCTTCTTACTTTGCTTGCCAAATTTTTTCGAAATACCAAGAAAAAACCTTTTGTTGCTATGTTTTCTCTTGCTATCATGTCTAGTGCCTCACTTGTTGTTTCTGCCCGAGCTAGAAGTGCTTAATTTTAAACAGAGGGGTGGAGAGAGTTTAAAAGATGTTTGGTATAGCATTTATGATGCTCAAAACATGTCTACTCAAAAACAATGTACCACAAATTTTCTTAGCAATTTTTATATTGGCGTTACTACTTGATATAGATTTGTTCTAGATAATATCACTGGAGGGAATTTTATGGGTAGTCTTACCTTAGATTCTTTTAGTTCTATGGGAAATTTATTAGGTTCTTCGTCTCTTAAGGTTGATGAAACTGAAATTACCTTGAGTCATCTTATGCAAAGATATGATATAATTGAACATAAAATGTCAACTAATAAACAAGTGCAAGAATTGGACAAAAAGATGCATAGAGATGGTGGTACAAGTGTAATATGGATGGTAGATAAAAGTTTTTGTAATATGAAAATATAAAAAACAGCAATGTAGCAAGTAACAAAAGTGAGCGAAAACGGTATTGCAATGCTTGGAAACAAGGCCTAGGGTTCATACTTTCACTGGTGCAAGTTCTCTCAACAACGATAGCATATTAAATCATATAACAATCCCTCAACGTGCTACAAAGAGTCGCTCCAAAGTTCCTATCGCGGAGACCATAAGATGAAATTGCTTGTAGGGTACGTAACCACCTCAAAATTATTCTTTCCGATCAATCCATTGAGCTATTCTTATAAGTGTCACAAACAGCCCTAGAGTTCGTAGTAAAATAACACCATATGGCACACATCAATCAACAAGTATCCGTGGGTCAATTATACGATATGCATCAAACAACTTCAGACTCATAATATTCAATCCAACATAATGAACCTCAAAGAGTGCCCCAAGATTTCTATCGGAAAAACAAGGACGAAAACGTGCATCAACCCCTATGAATAGATTACCCCAATGTCATCTCAGGAATTCATGAGTTGAGTGCTAAAACATACATCAAGTGAATCAATAGAACACCTCATTGTCACCACGGGTATCCCACGCAAGACATACATCAAGTGTTCTCAAATCCATACTAGTATTCAATCCGATAATAGTGAAACCTCAAAGGTAAAACTCAATTCATCACAAGAAGGCAGAGGGAGAGAAACACCATATGATTCAACTATAATAACAAAGCTCACAGTACATCAAGATCATGCCAAATCAAGAACACGAGAGAGAGAGAGAGATCAAGCACATAGCTACTGGTACATACCCTCAGCCCCGAGGGTTAACTACTCCCTCCTTGTCATAGAGACCGCCGGGATGATGAAGATGGCCACCTGTGATGGTTTCCTGTTCCTGCCGGAACGGGCTCCCGATTGGTTTTCCGTGGCTACAGAGGCTTGCGGCGGCAGAACTCCTGATCTAGGTTTCTTTATGAGGGTTTCTGGATTTATAGGAATATTTGGCATCGGTTTCAAGTAAGGGGGTCCACGAGGCAGCGACAAGGTAGGGGGCGCGCAAAGTTTCAGCTAGTTTGGACTCCGTTTGGTATACATTTTCTGTAAAACTCAAAAACAAGGAAAAACAGAAACTAGCATTGGGCTCTAGGTTAATAGGTTAGTCCCAAAAGTAATATGAAATAGCATATTAATGATATAAAACAATCAAGATGGATAATATAATAACATGGAACAATCAGAAATTATAGATACGTTGGAGACGTATCATTAGACTTGATAAATTGGAGGAAGTTATAGATGTCTTGGGTTCAAATTTTGCTTCTATAAAAACTAGCGAGGAGACATCTAAGAACAACAATATAAAATTTACTTATGTACCTAAGGTACCTATACCAAATTTTGGTGCTTTGTCTAGTAAAGAAAAGGGAGATTTAAAGATGATAAGTGTGCACCCCAAAAATAGGAAGATAAAAGGGGAACCCACCTTTGACACTAAAATTTTGGATTTCATACCTACGAGTGCTAACCACGTGGCAAGCGTGGTAAAAGCAAATTCAAACATAATTATTGCTAAAGTAGTAACTATGTGTGTACATTTTCTTTTATTTCTATGCCAAGTTGAGCCTTTGGACCCTTGCAGTTGCATGTTTGTTAGGTTCTGTGTAGAACAAAAACTTTTGTGCCCAGTGTTCGAATTTTCATTCTCGACTAGAACACACTAATTTACTGAGATTTTTACACAGTACTTCATACAAATTTCGGTTACTTACTAATTTTTTGGAGTTTTTAGAGTTTAAAAAGTATGTGTTTAGTTTAGATCATTATAGACTGTTCTGGTTTTGATAGATTATTGTTATAGTTTTGTTGGCTGCTTGTTTTAGAGGTTTGCATGGCTTATATTGAGAGATATAAATTGTGAAAATAATATCATACAATAGCTAATATTTGAAAATAATATTATACAATAGCTATATTTGAAAATATTTGTGACTTGTCTTGACAGTAGATGATCGTATGATTAATTTTTACGTGCACTAACCCCCATCTCACGAGTTTTGTTGAGTTTTGTGCGGATGGAGTTTTTAAGATCAGGGGGAGACATCGATATGAGAGGAACAAGGAGCGGGGGATGCCCAAGGAACCCCAAGGTAATATCCAAGGAGACTCGAGCGTCTAAGATTAGGGATGCCCGATATACATCCCCTCTTCCGTCTTTAATGACCATCGGTATGTCTCGGTTGGACCTATGTTTTTATTTGTTCACGTGATATGTGCTTTGCTGAAAGCGTCTTTTGCTTTTATTTTAGTTTTCTTTGCTGGTCATGACAATCATCATGTTCTGGTCACACTTCTTAAAGAGACACACATTGGTCTTTTATTTATAGAATGCTCATTGATCTTCACTTATGTCTTTTTGAGTTGAGACTTTTATAGAATTTGCTCTTGCACCTCACTTATATATGTTAGATCTTGGCGAGAAATTATGTTTTTATAGAAAAGTTAATGACTCTCTTGCCTCACTTATATCTTTTTCGAGAGTTGAATGGTAATTGATAATTTGCATGAATTATGTGTTTGTCCTAAAAATAATAGGTATGTAGAAGTGGTATAATAAAAACTTGCATGCACTTGTAGATCACTGAACTTGATAAGAGCTCGGTAATCTGGTTGGTGAAATTGTCTTTCTACTGCTCTGGCTTATGCCCGGATGCCGTAATAAGCTTAGTTTTGTTGAGCTATGTTTTTGTTCTTAGTTTTGAGTTTCTTTGAGCACTTTGTTCTGAACATGCATGTCATGACTACCCTAGTTTGGTTCAAGTAATGGAACCGGGGGGTTTTGCCCTCTTGAGAGTCTAAAGAACTTAGACTACGTTTGGCAACAAAGTATTTTTGAAGTTTTACAAGAAATGCCGTGATTTTCAATAAAGCCACTGTTTTAAATACTTTGATGTGTTTGGCATGAACAAATACAACAGTTTTAGAAGCTGTAGTTTTCTTGAAACCTTGGTTTTTTGTTGTATTGGAGACCTCTTTTTCGTAAACAAAGAAACGCGAGCTTTACTTTGCTCTCCCCTGCAATTTTTTCTCATGGGCCCATCTTCCAGCCGTCCTCATGTGCAATTCATCCATCTTCTCTGCTACCATGGACAAATGAAGCTCAAGAAAAAGGTATGCGCTACCCTGCTCAATTGATTGAGTGAATCAACCCAATTCCACGCGCACGTGTAGCATGATTGATTGCGCCCACGACTTTCTAGGTCAGCGATCAGGTGGCGTCCTTCAGCACATGCTGATTGAACCGGTCCTGTGGCTCCTTAGGTGTAGCTAAGGTAGGTTAAGTTGTATAGTAATCGGTCAAAACTACGGTAAAACAACACCAACCAAATATATATGTAGTTTTTGGAAAACCGTGAAAAATGCAATTTTTAGAAACTGTAGTATCTGTTGCCCACACATTGCAATACCAAGGTTTCGGAATACTATTGTATTTTAAAGACCATGCTGCCAAACTAGGCCATACGTTTTTTTCTTACAATTCCTAAAAGGGCCTAAATGAGTATATATTAGAGATGTTTGACTGGTCCAACTAAAAAAAGACATTTGACTGGTTAAACGCGATTTCATCTACCGTAATAATTGTTAACAGCTTAGTACGTATTACCTCCGTCCAAATTTTTGTCTTAGATTTATATAGACTAGCACATATGTTCGTGCGTTGCAACAAAATTTGAAACAGGAGCATCTTTTAAAATTCACAAACATTTTTTGAAAACACCAACTTTTTATAATAACATGAACATTATTTGAATTTGTGAACATTTTCTTAGAATAGGAACATGTGTTGTAAATTCATAACATTTTTCGAAAATGTGTATCTTTCATACGCGAACATTATTTTGAAATGTCAAAATTTCACTAAAACAAGAATATTTCACAAATTTGTAGCAATTTTCAAAATGATATTTTCTTTTTGGAAATCATGCACAATTTTTGAAAACAATAAAACAAATTTGAAAAAATGGAAAACTTTTTTCATGTTCCGAATATTTTTCAAAATAGCAACAAAAGTTTGGAATTCTAAACATTTTCTAAAATTTGTTTTTTAATTCTGAACGTTTTTTGAGATTTTTGAAATTATGAAATAAATTCTATAAGAAAATAAAATTGGAAGGGAAAAAAGAAATAGGGAAAGGAGAATAAAAATAGAAGTAAAACAAAGAAAAAAATGGGCTAGCCCATTATTGGTTGTACTGTGCGAAGTTCCGACTATTTGTCGCCCTGTGTGGAAAATACAATTTTCCTAGCTGCGGGGGCAGAAAAAAAGTGGGCTGGCTTCGCTAGGCCACAACACGTGGTCCACGTATGAAATTCTGAAAAAGCCTTTATTTTCTAGCAGACAAGCGCATAAGAATTTATGTACCACCTCGGATAAAAAAAATCTTTCCAGCGGTGAACGGATGAAAAATTGACGAAACGCACATTGCTTTATTAGTGTGTGTGTGTGTGTGTGTGTGTATAGGCTATTCTGTTACGCGTAACAGAATATTATTCTGTTACCTTACTTGAACTGATGGTTTCAGACGGTTGTACTGATGATTTTCATCTCATTAAACTCTGAGCTATTTTTCTCTACAGGAGCGCGCACGTCATGGCGTGGGCGAGAAGCGGAAGGAGTAGGGCGCCTCTTGCATTGCGGCCCTTGCGCACACGCGGTAGAGTGGCGGTACAAGTCCACACGCAGGCGGCGACGGGAGCATGAGAGAACGCGGGGGAAGCAAAGAAGCACGCGTCCATGGCGGCAGGGGACTTGGCGCAGCAACGGCGAACCGAGCGGAAAAGAGAAGAGCTCGATCACGTCGTACGTCGCTCGGCCGATCGAGATGTACCAGGCGATCCCCTACAGCGTCGGCCGGCTGCCGGCGTGCCTACAGCAGTCCGAGCAGGCCGAGGCCGAGGGCGCGGCCGGCCAGGAGGGCGGGCTTGCGGCTCACCGACACAGCGGCGAGGGGCGACGGCAGGGAGGTGGTGAGGAGGGCGGTGGCAGAGAGCCTGGTGCTGGTGGTGGGGAGGCGCGGGTGCTACCTCAGCCACGTGGTGAAGCGGCTGTTGCAGGGGCTCGGGGTGAACCCCGCCGTGCACGAGGTCGCCGACGAGGCCGAGCTCGCTGCAGCGGTGGCCGGGAACGCTGGAGGTGAGGCCGTCGTCACGCTGCTGGCGGTGTTCGTCGGTGGGAGGAACCTCGGCGGGCTCGATCGGCTCATGGTCGTGCACATCTCCGGTGAGCTCGTGCCCGTACTCAAGGACGCCGGCGCGCTCTGGCTCTGAGTCTCTGACTCTAAGAAAACCAAAGATGCATACGGGACGGGGTACTACAAATGTACGAACAACCGTTTGATCATGAGTTAAACTTCTTTTCAATTCTCTTTTTGACTCTTGATGAGATTATGTGAGTTACTACTACTCGATCTTCAGTCTCTCTTGATTGGGATCAATAATGGAGTACCAGCTTAGCTATAGTTAGGCCTAAATTCTTTTGATTAGGGTAGGAAAAACTAGGAACTATTGTGCCATCTCGTGCTTATTTTCGACCACACGCTTGTAAATACATGGATGAGTGAAGAGGGGTGTACTTTTTAGCACTGTATAAATCATGTTCCTTTCATCTTGCACATTAGTTTTCTAGATGCCAATTCATTTTGTCTTTGAAGGTTTCTTCTAGCAGGCTTATGATGTTATCACGAAATGGCGCTATGTTGGATATTTGTAATCCATGAAGGGATGCTTGTTTGTTGCAGCTGATTTCCCTCTCTCTTCTTCTATAGTACTCCTATTTATCATATATTAATTTTAAATTATTCTGAAAATAGAGGACTCGAACTGATCTCCAATTTTTGGGTTTGTACTGAGCGGTTTTCATAGACTAGACTTTACTCTGTTTTTTCCGTAAGATTTTCCTCGTAACTTCCCAACGATCTATGGTATAACTTGCATGATTTATTTAGTTGAACTGAATGTCATTTTTTTCAAAAATAAAATATTTATTTGCAACGGTGTTTTGGACTTCTCTCATTTTACGACCTAAACATTTACCATTTGAATTTTCATATAGGGTTTTCTTTCTGTTTGAGCTTTTTTCGCGTCCCGAGCATGGTGCCGGGGCATGGCGCGTGTTATAGGGTTTTCTTTTGAACTCCCATTGTAGTAATACATGGACTTATGTGATGATAGGAATTCTTGGACTAGCACATGACGGTAGAGCACACACGATAAACATTCTGAAGTCGTCTAAGCTACAACATTTGAGGCGCGGGCAACAACGGCGGCGCTCGCGGCGGCACTCGTACTAATCTACGTGTGTGTTTGTACAGATGAGGTATTTTTTTCATAGAGTAATTTTGAATGGTTCCGAAAAAAGTACTAGACTTCACTTTTTTTGGTATGGCTTTTCCTTGCAACTTTTCAATGGTTTACGGTTTTCATAGTCCTCGAACTTGCATGGATTATATCATTATCATTGAACTGAATGCTAACTTTTGAAAACAAAATGTTTTGTGTTTTTTTTAACTCAATTTTTTTGCTACGATGTTTTGGACTTCTCGCGTTTTGCAACTTCAACTTTTACCATTTAAATTTTCATGGGTTTTTTATTTTGTTTGAGCTTTTTCCCGAACTTATCTGAGACTTCATGTTTGAACATACAACCGATGAGACTAGATCAAACATTTTGATGGAAACAGTAGTTCAAACATTAAAAAGTGCAGAAACGGTAGAAAATTTTAGTTCAGTTACTCTTGCTCAATCACAATCGGGCAGGCCCTGCTCAACACCACCTACCAAGACAGAAACGCTACACCAAACATGTGTTGGACTTACCTAGAGGAAGCTGGCATATAGTGCAAAAGAAATGAGACACGTGACAATGTTATAACCGATGAGACTAGATCAACCACAAAGAAGTGTAGCCATGTTCTTCACAAACCAAACCAAATCGTCTCAGGTTTCGATTATCTAACATGAACAAAAGAGATCCGGAACACACACGCGTCTGCAAAAGCTTCATCAGGAGCAAACTCACAGCAGGTTCCCATGAGTGTGAATTAACAAGGGTGGCATGGCACCAAGTTACTGCACCAGCTTAATTCCTATGTACTACATACTGTACTTAGCAGTGGTGGTGCCACTAGCAGCGGAGGTGATGTTATCTATGGTGCAAAGATGACACTCTCAGGACCTCCTCTTCCTCTTCTTCTTGTCCTCGGACTTGGCTCCTGCGTTCTTGAGCTGCAGTGGAACACAACACCGTCAACCATCTCAATGGATCACATCATATAAAAATGAATCGAATTTTAGCAACCGTGGGTGGAGGATGAGTAGTCAGCCAAGGTGGCTAGGGTGCTTACCCCGATGATGAGGACACGACGAGGACAATGGCGAAACTGGCGAAGAGGGTGAGTGCGTGCTTGATGTAGCCCATGACGCCGCGGCGCGCCCTCTCGATGATCTCCTTCGTGTCATACACCATGTTGAACTTGTGGAGTTCTGATTTTTGAACCTTCCAATAGTAATACATGTACCGGGCGGTACAAGATTGTTGAGCAGCTGACCCACAGAAACAAAAACACTCCTGGAGTGCACACGCAAAATCATTTACAAAAATAGTAGTAGCAAGAAGCAATAAACAGCCGCACATACACGTGTTTTTGAGAGTGAAGCAACGGAGAGGCAAAGGTGTACGCAGCATAAACTTCATCCTGTTTTATGATGAGCACATCCACGATGCATCCTGTTTTATGTTAACCAAGTGAAAGTACGGTGCTCATTCTGAAGCATAACCACAAGCACTTGTTTCTATTATATGAAGATGGAAACACAGAGGAAATCGGACTCACCATCAGAAGTAGATGAACTGAAAAGCGTACAAAAGATGAACTTGTGCATACAAAAGACGAACTAAATCACCATCTCTGTACTGAACTTATGTATCTAGACAATGCAATCCTATTATTATATCTTGTCAAAAATCTCAAATTAAAATTTGAACTTATCGAACATGCACATGGAACGGACAACAATTCACATAAATACTGTGTTACTTCCCTAGATGCTTCTACAATCACGGGAAATACAAGTCTACCCACACCACTATCCCAACCAAAATTGAAACTTGCATTCACAGGTTGTTGTGGAGTTTTCAACTTGTAACAACTAAAACACTTTAGCCGTAGTGTAACATCAAACCTTAAGAAAAAATGCCAGTTCTCATTGGGCATATGAACAATCAATCACCTTCTCTGCATCAATGGAAAATCATAGTTCATTACATGAAATCAAATTAGCAATCAATTTTTGTTGGTGAGAGATAAGAGAGAGGAGATACGAACGGGGAGTTCAACCCCGCTGCTACATCCTCCTCGGCAGAGGCACGCAGTGAGGATGCCACCTCGTTGATATGCTTACAGGCAAACTGAATGTTGAAGTGCAGCAACAAGTTATTTGCCACATGGACAAAGAATTTTATTCGGGTTTTATTTTGAACTTGCCTGGAAGTAATACTTGTACTTTAGTCCCAGTACAAGTATCATGCCTATAATTTGTAAACAAAAAAAGATGCAGAATTTACAAATGAAAAGATTAAAATAAAAGTTGAAACAACAGAGAAACTATGAAGCAAATAGCATGAGTGATCTTCTAGTTGAAGCACTATATTTTACTGATTTATTTTTGTCAGTGAACTTTTGTAATTTAGGTACTAGATCTCACTGATGTTATTTACTCTTCGTTTTTTGAAGGCATTTTTCAGTACACGTTGAATTCTTTTTTAAACACACCCACAGTTGAAATGGATTAGTACATGCGGAAAATATCAGTTTTCATAAGCAAAACTTGCACTGAATTAGTTAAACTCTGAATATGTTCAGAGAACATTAGAGTCTCATGCTACTCTAGGCCACACACCGAACCAAGCTTTTCAACATGATGCATCTTCTCATATGGAATGTATACACGGAACCAAAACAATTTCTTATAATACTTCTTAGCCCATTCGCTTCAAGCTTTAGAAGAAAAACTTTGGGGGTAGGGAGAACAGAAGATGAATTTCTAAACTACATTTCTCTGCACTGAATTCCTATCAGATGTTGAACTTTCTAACCTGCAGTTGCCCAGAAGCCATCCCAAATTCTGCTTGGACTAATGTCCGTGTTCCACTTGGACGGCTGCCAGTCACCATGTGATATTTTTATGCTCTCAACCTCCTGCGTATATATTTAAACTGATGGTTTTCTCTCATTGAACATTCTACCTCGCAAGTCTGAACTATGCGAACTTTATTCTGGCCAAACTATTACAAATTTTCTATACAGCGAACTACCGTACAATATAAAACTGATTTTTTTAACACGCACATTGCACTGATTCATCTTTCCTTTATGAACTGATGATAAAATATATACTGGGTTGCTACACCAGCAGCAAATTCAGAAAAGCGCAGTGGTCTTGCCACCGAACATGGTGCTAACGATGATGTGAATCACGCCAAGTTGGAATGTACTACAGACATTAAAATAGAATAAATAGAGAACATGTTGACCAAATCATGACACCCTTAAGAACCTTAGGCCTAGTTAGATAGATATCACAATGCAATGGTGGTATACAAATAGTGAACATTTCAGTTAATAACGTGAGTGCACCATCAGGGTTCAGTGACCACACCCCCTCTCTTTAACTTACTTTTGTTTCTGAACCACATTCTGGTACGTGTTTCTCAACAATGCAAGATCATTATTCACTTGCAGCTGACAAATTAACCAATGGTTGACTATAATGAAGTGCATATATAGTGAAAAGAATTAAAACGTTGATCAACTTATACTAGATTCTTTTTTTTAAAAACTAACATGTACTGTTTTGCTTAGCCTGGGATGGATTGTTAGAATTTCTAAAGGCACTTAATTACCTTCAAGACTGCAAGAGTGAAGGATGCCTTTTTTCATATTTTATTTATTTATGCTACTCATTCACATAATTTTACAAATGGACCAAACTTGTTGTACAAAGTACTAAACAGATTCATGTAGAAACAATACTACAATATTTGTGAACAAAAGGTCGTACAGAAGTTGTACTGATCCACGGAAAGATTTGGTACTGGCAAGAAAATAAATATGAAATCTATCTTGGAGATTCGACATATGTTCCATTGATTACATTCAATCATGTATGTAATGAAGAAACAAAATGCAACTCCACAATTTAGTAGTTCATGTAAAAAAACAACCAAGTTAATGTACAGTAACATCATAAGTTCAGAAATAAAATTAAAAAGAGTTTTGTACTGTTTTTGCTATAACAACTAAGTTAATGTACGCCATGGGGCTGGACTAGGATAGCGCTGCATATCCTGGAGTGGTGGAGAGGAAGCTCATGTCACTACCAAATCTATCAGGGTACTACAAATTCAAGGAACATAAGTAAAACGAAACTAATTTATTACAAGCACTCCTATGAACAGAACTTAATTTAGAAATTGAGGTGATCATAAACAGTGAAAACAAGAGTTTGCTACTGCTAGATTTCCAATCGCAGAACAACTTCTAGGAACGTGTGGGAGTCAGACAACATGCCTGAACTGTGTGTTGATTGGTAGTTGAACTTGCTACCCATCCACACTAGTACCAGCGGCACAAGACCGCGGTATTTAAGCAAATACCTAATGGCATTAAGAAAACAAGTGACTAAAACATTTAGCAATGAAAGCGATGCTACAGAAAAATTGAACTGATGTTTTTCTGTCATTCCGACAAACCTCCAGCATTTTTTTGAACTAATTTTTATCCTATCATTGTAATGTCAGTTTAGGCTTTTGGAATGAGGTGAAAACCTCTAGTCTATTTGAACTTTTACTGAACATTCAAAAATGTTTGAACTGATGTGAATCCTTTCACTGAACTACTACTACTACATTTTTTCATGAACCTACCCATGTATACGGATAAGTTCTATTTCTGCTAGGCATTTGCACAATTTTGTGCTAAGCAAAGATAGAAAGAAAACAACTTGGAAATGTTTCCTGCCGCCGCACGTCAACGGGGGTTTGGATATGGATGAAGTGACTGCCCCATTTTTCTTGTACTGAAGCTTGTTTCTTGAAATTTAAGACAATGCAAATATTATCTACAATATGGACATTTAGTATACTCTGAACTATACTCTTTGGCACTTTTGAACTAAGGTAATATTCTGTCCACTGAACTAAACAGTGGACAAACCAACAACATAAATCCTCAAGCAATAATCAAGAGAGCTCACAATCTCCAAGGAAGATGCCTATGAATTCGCCATGGAAGGGCCTCCCACTCCCCTGCTCTATCTCCTCCCACTCCCTGCACACACACACACACACGCAGAGCAGAGAGAGAGGATGAGAGGGAGATGGCAGAGCTGGATCGAGGATGGAGCACAGGGTGGCCTGTACGCAGCTTTTTCTCATGACCGGCTATGGAGCGTGCTGTTGTACTGACGAGGCAAAGGTCCAAATATATGAAGGGACTAGTAAGGGTCTCAGGAATTGACTACATTATTTTAGTTAACTCGATCTTCATCAGTACTAGAATGACTGGACAAGAAGTTTGGATTTGTAGCAGCACACACACTAAACTTACACATCTTTTTGAACTTTTTTAGGTGATTGCATCAGTACTAATATGATTGGAAAAATACTTCAGATTTGTAGCAGCACACACACGAAACTTACAAAATTTTATGGAAATGCATGAGTTCTGATTTATCAGTACATAGTTTTATGGAAATGCGTGATTTAATTTCTTATAGGCACTATCTAGGCAAAGAACACTCGGTATTGAAATTTTTTCCAAGTATGTATTGAACTGATATATTTTTTGTCAATGAACTGTTGTAGTATAGGTACTCACAATCTCCAACGAAGTTGATATATGTACATGTTAAAAAGATAATAAACTTCATGTATATTAATTTTGAGAAGTTCAGAAAGAAACTTTTTTAAAAGTTTGTACTGAAAAGATGTGCAAACATATTTAGTGCTTTTTTTAGGAAGGAACTCAATTCAACAAAACATATGCAAACATCTTGGCTTTGAACATCTGTATTTTTATTTTGAGCTTACTTCTCTTGAGATTTGAACTGATTTGTTTTACAGGCACACGAACAACTTCGAATGAGCTGATGTTAGTACATGTAAAAAAGATGACCAAGTGCATGTATATTAACTGGAGAAGTTCAAAAAGGAGCTTCATCTTCACCATACTGACTAGATCAATACTGAAAACCTGAAGTATGAGAGGGAGACCAGCTTAAGTTCAAACTACACAAACATAAGCTGCAAGCTCCATGTTCCAACTTGTAGATGACTAATTTTAATATCAAATTCCTCAGTCCAACATTAAGATAACACACAAGACCGGTTAGCCAACAAGCTCACAATACCAATTCCGCTGACTTTGTTTACCTCGACACATGTCGGAGACGGGCACGATGGGGTCCCGGTCGCCAGCCCGCTTCCGATGTTGATGGTCAGCAGGGACACCACAGCGAGGAGGGAAACCTAGTGCCCAAGCTTGTGGGCGGACGGGTTGGGCGGCGGTAGTGGTGCGGCGCATCGACGAGACTAGAAGGGGCGGCCGGGGCGCGGGGAGGTGGTGGTGTAGCGCGTCGGCGGGACTAGGAGGGGCGGCGCATCACCGGGAGGTGGTGGCGGGGTGCGTCGGCGGGGAAGGAGACGGCGAGACTACGAGAGGTGGTGGCGCGGCGCGTCGCCGGGAGGTAGGCGGCTGCACATCGGTGGGATGTGGTGGCGGGGCGCGTCGGCGAGAAGGGGAGGGGGCGGCACGTCGCTGGGAGGCAGGGGCTGCACATTGGCGAGGGAGGAGACGGCGCGTCTGCGGGAGGTGGTGGCGCGGCGCGTCACCGGGAGGTGGGGGCGAGGCCCGTCAGCGGGAGGTGGAGTTGCGGCGCGCCGGTCTCTTTTCAGTGTACCGAAATGCATATCGGGCCCTATAAGGGGCGATGGTAACAGAATATTATTCTGTTACGGGTAACAGAATAGTCCAGCCCTATATATATATAGAGAGAGAGTGAGTACTATGTAGGAGTACTGAGTATGAGAAATACACTTTGGTTCCTAGTTGTATATACACCCTATATGGGGTTTTTTTAATAATTAAACAAAAATCAAAATAGTTCAGAAGTATTTTCAGAATAAACTTGACTTACTTTTGCACTAGTATATAAATTTTCACGAAAAAAAAACAATGTTGACTTTATAGAAAAAGACAAATTTTATTTGCTATTATAGGTCACTATTCACACTATTTTGACCAAAAAATTGTCTTTTTGAAAAGAAGTCAAATGGGGAATGTTTTTTGTGAAAATTTTCTCATAAGTACAATAGAAGGTCAAGTTTATTAAAAAAAAGTATTTTTAGAATTTTTTGACTTTTTATTAAATTACTAAAAAAAATCTTATAGGCTGTAGATGTCCCCGTAGACCAAACATCCGCGCCCGAGTACGGGAAATACACTTTTTTTCGTGGCAGCCTGCACACTGAAAAAGACCTGTCTCCTCGTGGATCACACACAAAACACTTATCTGCATATTTTCCTTGCATGTGCCGAGGGGAATCAGGACCTATGTATCGCAAAGACACAAACACCCATCCGCATACCTTTCATGCTTGGATAGAGAAATGTGTTACAGCCAACCAGTTTTCATCACAAACTACACTGAGAGTGATGCATATATCTGCTTGGTCACACATACACACCCAAGTAGTGCTAGTGCCAAGGCCAAAACGTTTCAATAATGGAGCTTACATTGACATTGCCCATGGCCATGGCCTTGGTCACCATCCTCATCGTACTCGTCCTCAGCTCCGTCTTCTCACGGCGCCGCCAGAGTGAGGCCCTGAACCTCCCGCCGGGACCGCGGGGCTGGCCAGTGCTCGGCAGCCTCGGCGCCCTCGCGGGCGCGCTCTGGCTGCGCTCGCGGCGCGCCACGGCCCGCTCATGCACCTCCGTCTTGGTTCCTACCACGCCGTCGTCGCCTCCTCCGCCGATGTCGCCCGGCTCGTCCTCAAGACACACGACCTCGCCTTCGCCGACCGTCCGTGCACCGCTGCCGGCGAGCACGCCGCGTACGGGTACCTTGGTATCGTGCACACCCCGTATGGCGCATATTGGCGTATGGCGCGCAGGCTCTGCGCCACCGAGCTCTTCTCCCCGCGCCGCGTCGACTCGTACGAGTATATTCGGAAGCAGGAGCTCCGGGCGCTCGTGTGTGGCCTGTTCGAATGCCGCGGCCGTGCCGTTGCGGTCCGGCAGCACCTGGCGGACGCCACGCTGCGGAATGTCCTGCGCATGTCGATCGGGGAGAAGTGGTCGGGCTGCTACGGCAGCCCTGAGGGTGAGGAGTTCCGGCGAACGCTTGATGAAGCGTTCGCGGTGACCGGAGCGGTGAGCAACGTCGGCGAGTGGGTGCCATGGCTCGGGTGGCTCGACGTGCAGGGCTGCGTCCGGAGGATGAAGAGGTTGAGCAAGGTGTACGATCGGTTCCTCGAGAGGATTCTCGATGAGCACGACGAGGAGCGGCGCCAGGTGGCGATGGCTACCGGAACTGGCCACGGCGAGTCCGCTGCAGCGAGGTACTTGGTGGACGTGCTGCTGCAGCTCGCCGAGGAGGAAGGCGAGACGGCTGGGACGTCGTCAACAGAAGCAAGGCTCACGCGTGACGGCGTCAAGGCCTTTGTCCAGGACATCATCGCCGGTGGCACGGAGAGCTCTGCGGTGACCATGGAGTGGACCATGTCGGAGCTCTTGCGCCGGCCGGATGCCGCAGCCGCCGCCACCGAGGAGCTCGACCGCGTGGTGGGCCGCAGCCGGTGGGTCGAAGAAAGCGACCTGGCCCGCCTCCCCTACATCGACGCCGTGGTGAAGGAAACAATGCGGCTGCACCCGGTGGGCCCGCTTCTAGTCCCGCACATGGCTCGGGAGGACACACTGGTCACCGGCTACGACGTCCCCGCCGGCGCGCGCGTGCTGGTGAACGTGTGGGCCATTGCGCGAGACCCGGCGTCGTGGCCCGACCGGCCCGACGAGTTCCGGCCGGAGCGCTTCGCCGGGAGCGCCGTGGACGTTCGTGGGCAGCACTTCGAGGTGCTGCCGTTCGGTGCCGGGCGGCGGATATGCCCGGCGTACGGGCTGGCGATGAAGGTGATAGGCGCCGGCCTGGCCAACCTGCTGCAAGGATTCGCGTGGCGGCTGCCCGAGGGGGTCTCGCCGGAGGACCTGAGCATGGAGGAGCATGTCGGGCTGTCGACGCGCAGGAAGGTGCCACTCGTCGCCGTACCGGAGCCCAGGCTGCCGGCGCATCTCTACACCGCCATGACCTGATCAGAACCGTGCATGCAAAATCAATTTCCCGAACAGTTGATTCAATCGACTGAATTAGCTCAACGCAGCTTGGTGGAGCTCTCTTCTCAGCCACACCATCTTTCCTGGTCTCTCAGAGCATCTCCAACAGCCGTCCAATACGTGGTGCTTAAAAAAAAGAGTTTACAGCACGCAAGTACTTTTTTTAGGGTGTTAGAAGATGTTTGCTCCAACAAACGCTGTAAAACATGTAGCGCGTGCGAGTCCAGCTGTTCCAATCAAACGGTCCCATCTGCAGCAGCCTAGAATTTACAGCGCGCGCGACCGACGCACTAAATATGCTGCGCGCGATGCCTTTTTAATATGCGCACTGCAGTAGTTATAGCGCGCAGGCTTTCTATGCGGCTGTCGGAGATTTTAAATCAGGTCCGTGCATGATAAAAGCAGATTTTATACCGCGGGTCGCTTATATAGCGCTTGTGTTGAAGAACGCAAAGTAACTTTTACCGGCACCGGGAGCTACCGGCAACGCACACCCAATGGGGTTCAGCCACATGGTGTGTATCCCAATACAGTTGCACGTATTTGACATCTTTTTCTGGCTTTTAAGTGTTGGCATTTCTCTCTTGTGGGTTCCTCCATTGGCAGATAAAGATAGCATGCATTGTCCTGTCCTTCTATTTTTCTTTCACACGGGTACAAGGTTATGACACATTCACTCTCTCCTCTCCCACCAACAAAACATCATTTTATGAGGTAATTGCACAAACCACCGTTTGTTGGGGCTAGTGCTGCATAAAACACCTACTATACAGGTCTGTTGCGAAGAACACGACATATTGATGTAATACATTGCAAATAGGTCTAATCTAATGTTTAGACGCATAATTTCAAATAGATAGGTCCCGCTTGTAAGGGCAATTTCAACCGTCCGATGCAAACAAACATGATTTTTGTTTGTTTTTTGTTCGTTCGGGTCAGTCAAGCAGACGCTTGTCCGATTTTTGATTTAGAACGGTCAATGCGCCCACCTTGACCGACACATTTGTCCACGTGGTGTTAAATAAATAAATAGGCACATAAAATATTTAAATTTAAAACATAATTAAACATTAAAACCTCCAGGCAAAGTCCACTTCAAACATAATTAAACATAAAAACATAATGAAAACAAAAAAGCCTCCTAGCCGTCCTCGCCCATAGCCCTAAGTGTCATCCTCGTTGTTGGAGCAGGTGAGGTCGAGGAACTCCGGCGGCTGCGCCCAGGGGAACATCGTCTGGTAGGCCGCCAGCTTGGCCTCCTCCGACAAGGCCGCCTGGCTCAGGGCGCCTCCTCCTCCTGCTCCCGCCGCTCCTCCTCCTCCTCCTCCTCGTGCAGCCAGTGCTGTCGGTGCTCCTCCTCCCCGCGCTCGCGTTGCATGCGGCGCTCCCCATCGGCCCGCTCCTCCTCTAGCGCGGTGCCACTGCTAAAGTTAGGTCACTTGCTCCTCCTCCGACGCATCGAGCCACACCCGCGGCATGCCGACCCTCCCGCACGACGCCCTGCCACCACATATGTCCCGGTGGCTACGGGCGGAGCCGCCGCGGGCGCATACGATGGCGGTGGTAGTGAAGGATAGACGCAATCACCGGCCGCGGAGAGCTAGAGCTCCTCCTTCGAACCAGGTGTGTGAGATTAGTCATTATTATTTTGTGATGACCACTACTTGGATGTAGTGGCCACATAAAAACTACTTGGATGCTAAAATCTAATGGCAACAATATCTACCATGTTTTTGGTGCTAGTGATCACATGCCGAACTTCTTTCATTCAACATTTTGTTCAAAATTTAATAATTTCAGAAAATGTGAAAAATTTGACATTACCATTTAGGGAAAGTTTTACCCCATTTAGACCAATGGTTTGCTAGAGTGTGGAAGTTTTAGTTAGCCCATACTATTTTTTATTCAAATTTTGACATTTTTAGTAAAATGTGAAATAATTCCTGCAAATATTACATGTATTCAATATTAATTTGGGAAAGTTATGGCTCAATTGGACCACATGTTTGGGAAGACAATGACAGTCTAATATGTTGGCTGTTGTGGCCGGTTTTTATTGCCACATGTGCACTTACAAGCAAGACCTATCTATCTGGAATTATATCAATGTGTCTAAACACTAGATTAGACCTATTTGCAATGTATTACACCAATATGTGGTGTTCTTCGCAACAAACCTGTATAGTAGGTGTTTTGTGCAACACTAGCCTCAATAAGTGGTGGTTTGTGCAATTCCCTCTCATTTTATTCACCCCATGACAATTTTAATCATTCATATCTTTCAAGTTATAATTTTGTTTTTGAAATAATTTATATATTTGAATTAGTAGCGCAAAGATCGGACCTTTAGAACAAGATCAATCTTGGATATATTTAAAACACGTTAAATTTTCAACGTTTCAATTAACATATTTCACTCAATATATTTTGTGTGGAACTACTTATTTTAGTGTTCAATACTCATATTTGTGATCAGTGAAATACGTTTCAATTTTGTTGGAAATACACAATGAAATTTGTTTTTAAAATATATTTTGTAATGAGTGAAATCAGTTTTTGAAACGATTGAAATATAGGAGTATTTCAATCGAGTGAGCATAATGTGTTTTCTCATAATAGTGGAATGTATACTTTTTAAGTGAGTGTAACATGTTTTCTAAAAATGTGTGAAATGAGTGAAATCTATTTTTTAAAATGAGTGTAATGTGTTTTCTGAAACTAGTGAAATCAATATTTTTGTAATGAGTGATATCGGTTTTTGAAACAAGTAAAATATAGTATTTTAACTCAGTGAATGTAATGTGTTTTCTGGAACAAGCGAAATAGGTTATTTGAAAAAGTGGAATATAACCAACATTTTATGTGAAACTGCATTTTTCAGTGTTTGAAATTGACATTTGTTATGAGTGAAATACGTTTCAATATATTTTGTAAATTTGCAGTGAAATTAGTTTTGCAAAATGAGCGTAATGTGTTTTCTGAAATTAGTGAAATTGTTTTTCTAAGCTGATAATTTTTAGAAATGAGCGAAACCAGTTTCCTGAAGTAAAAGGTTTTTTAATTGAGGACCAATATTTGAAATGAGTGTCTATTCTTCGTACATTTTACACATATTTTCGTGTGAAATACGTGTAACTTGTTATATTAATTTTTTTACAATGTCGTTTCAGTTTTTCCAATTCCAATTTCATTTTTCACAATGATTGACGCTGATTATTTCAACTCCCAAAGAAATGATTTCAATTCTTCAAAAAATAAAGTTTCAATCCAATTAAAAAATACACTATCATATTTTACAAAATACTGAAATTTTGTATTTCAATAGAGTGGCATAAACAATTTTTAATTTTTTGCAATGTCATTTCAGCTATTCCGATTCCAATTTCGTATTTCAGAATGAGTGAACTGGTTATTTCAACTGTCAAAGAAATGATTTCGATTCTTCAAAAAGAGGATTTCAATCCTTTCAGAAGCATATTTCACTATCATATTTTAAAGAAGACTGAAACTTGCTATTTCAAAATAGTGAAATCATTCTATAAATGAGTGAATATGTATTTTTCAAATTAGTGAAATAATTTGTTTGGAATGAGTAAACTTTTGTTGACTGAAATGAGTGAAATCGTTTTTTAATGAGTAAAATCGGTTTTTTTTAACTCGTTTGAAATATAGTCAAAACTGGTCTTGTTTTAAAGATCTCATTGTCAGGAACTCAAATATATAGAAATATGAAATAACCAGATTTTTGTTTTCAAGATATTGGTGAATTAATATCTCACAAGAAAATAAATGCTAGTTTCTCTATGGGTGAAGAGGACTATGAGTGTACATGCAGTATTAGATATAAAAGTAGTGGGGACGTGATGATCATGTATTTATCAGAAGGTGTCAGCTGTATATAGAAATGTATTGCACAAAGGAATCTTTGTGACTTTATACGTTGGATGACTGCACACATCTAAATGCCAGAATCAACGACGAATGCTTGACCGGTAGCTCCCCGCTCCGATAAAAAAAACTTTTTCGCTCTGAAGAACCCTTCGCCGCGACTAGCGAGTGATTGCCTAGGTCTTTTTCCTAGCACAGCACCTGAGTTGTTTGTTTCTAGTGTGTGGTGCGGATTTGTACGTACCATTACTCTCTTTCTATCTTTTTTTATAGTAATACACTCACTATTAAAAATCATCACGCAAAGATCGACATGACAAATCCGAAAAGACTGGTAATGTCTCTCAGCTTGACACCAATGCTCGTCATTTGCCTCCGGCACCACCTCAGCAGTCACCGAAGAAAAGATAACGGATCACCTCCTCACCCGAGCTCGACGCGGCTCCATCGCTGATATGCAGCTTTACGGACCTTCAAGGTGGCTCAACAAAAATGAAGTCATTGTCGTTGAACGAATCAGACCGAGGTAACACCCCGGACGCTCCATCGAACTCTAGATCTGGCACCCACCATGACTAAGACATCAAAAGAGGAAACCATACTTGTCATCCATCAACCATGGACCCATCACATGTTTCATCTTTCAGATGTCGTCGATGCAAACCATAATCTGTATCCGCTCCTGAACTACCTCCCAAGCTTCGCGCAATCGGTGAAGCAAATGCTATTGCAACGACGGAGCCCCAGGACACAGGTCCACCATGAGGATGACGTCGCCGCCACACCATCCTTACTTGAACAAACAAGTTTCCAAATCCGGCCCCAACCGTATATAGGACCGATTGCCTCGTTGGAGACACTAGTAGATACCTTGCGCGTTGCAGCGGGATTTCTTGTGTTATGTTGGTATGAGAAAGGAAGAATTAAAATGCACACTGCAACTATTGACATATGCATGCACAGTATGCATGTAAATAATTGAATGGGCAAATAGGTCCGATGGTAGTAATAGTATTTTGGTGTAACTTAAAGCCTAAAACACTTGATTCATAAGGAAAACAGTAAGGTTTTGGATCCAATGACCGCGTCACATTATTTTGTAAACATGGGAAAATAAATTAATCATCAATAAATATGGCATGCAAGATATATGGGCAAGATGGAGATGTTGGGGAGTGTAGTATTTCAAAAAAAATCCTACGATCACGCAAGATCTATCTAGGAGATTCATAGCAACGAGAGGGGAAAGTGTGTCCACGTACCCTCGTAGACCGAAAGCGAAAGCATTAAGTAACGTGGTTGATGTAGTCGAACGTCTTCGCGATCCAACCGATCAAGTACCGAACGCACGACACCTCCGCGATATGCACACGTTCAGCTCGGTGACGTCCCTCGTACTCTTGATCTAGTTGAGGCCGAGGGACAGTTTCGTCAGCACGACGGCGTGATGACCGTGATGATGAAGTTACCGACGCAGGGCTTCGCCTAAGCACTACAACGATATGACCGAGCTGGAAATCTGTGGAGGGGGGCACCACACACGGCTAAGACAACTGTCAACTTGTGTGTCAATGGGGTGCCCCCCTCCCCCGTATATAAAGGAGGGAAGGAGGGGGCCGGCCGGCCCTTCATGGTGCGCCCCAAGGAGGATTCCTACTCCTACTAGGAGTAGGTTTCCCCCCTTTCCTAATCCTAATAGGAGGAGGAAGGAAGGGGGAGATGAGAGGAAGGAAAGGGAGGCCGGCCCCCTTCCCATTTTGGATTGGGCTTGAGGGAGCGCGCCCCCACCTCTTGGCCGCCTCCTCTCTCTCCCACTAAAGCCCATGTAGGCCCATTTAGCCCCCGGGGGGTTTCGGTTACACTCTGGTATATGCCCGAACTCATTCGAAACCATTCCAGTGTCCAAACATAACCTTCCAATATATCAATCTTCATGTCTCGACTATTTTGAGACTCCTCGTTATGTCCGTGATCACATCCGGGACTCCGAACTACCTTCGGTACATCAAAACACATAAACTCATAATACCGATCGTCATCGAACGTTAAGCGTGCGGACCCTACGGGTTCAAGAACTATGTAGACATGACCGAGACTCGTCTCCGATCAACAACCAATAGCGGAACCTGAATGCTCATATTGGTTCCTACATATTCTATGAAGATCTTTATCGGTCAAACCGCATAACAACATACGTTGTTCCCTTTGTCATCGGTATGCTACTTGCCCGAGATTTGGTCGTCGGTATCATCATACCTAGTTCAATCTCATTATCGGAAAGTCTCTTTACTCGTTCCGTAATGCAACATCCTACAACTAACTTATTAGTCACATTGCTTGCAAGGCTTATAGTGATGTGCATTACCGAGAGGGCCCAGAGGTACCTCTCCGATAATGAGAGTGACAAATCCTAATCTCGATCTATGCCAACTCAACAAACACCATGGGAAACACCTGTAGAGCATCTTTATAATCATCCAGTTGCGTTGTGATGTTTGATAGCACATTAAGTGTTCCTCCGGTATTAGGAGTTGCATAATCTCATAGTCATAGGAATACGTATAAGTTATGGAGAAAGCAATAGCAATAAAACTAAACGATCATTTATGCTAAGCTAATGGATGGGTCATGTCTGTAAGTGCATCTAGTGCCCCTTAGTGATTTTGGTGTATTGAAGACTTATAGGTTAAGGGACTAATGAGTTTGTGAGTGTACACATGTCTATAAGTCTATGAGGAGTTTGATATTTACAGGAAAAGTCGACCCCTAAAAATGAATATCTTCGACTGAAGATTTTGGTATTTCTGAAGACTTTCTGAAGACTTTGAAAGTGAAGAAATTGGTGTGACTTTGAAGACTTGGTATTCTTTCGAGGAACATGAAGCGTGAAGACTTTCGTTTTCATAGTTTTGTTTTCTCTTTCTTGAGTCATAGGAAACACCGTACTGTTAAAGGGGGTCGAGGAAATACTAAGGAAAAATTTCCATGTGATGCTCAATTCAAAATCCTACACCTACCAATCCCTTCGAGTGAAGCCATTGGAAATCTCATACAGTTCAGTCAATTTCTTCAGTGACAGAGACAAAGTTCTTCTGGTCTCTGAGGAATTTGTCCTGACTGAGGAGTTAGGAATTCGCCAGTGCGGATTGCCTACACGGTGAGGAACATGATAGCCCTAAGGATTTTGTTACTCAAAATTCCGACCGTTGTTGTGCTATGCGCCAGCTATCCCAAAATATCTATCCACCTAATGGTCATATAATTGAAGGGCATTTATGTCTTATCATGTCGGACTATTCCCTAGGCTATAAATAGCCCCCCCTACAACCACTAGCTGGTTGGCTGCTCCGAGCGAAACTGACACTTGTCATTTCAGAGCAACCCATCCTCTGAGGACTTTGAACGAAAATCATCAAGTGAGGAAAAACCAAAAAACCAAAAACCCAAAACCCAAACACCTAAAAATCACAAGTGATTGAGCATCACTGAAGAGATTGATCCTGAGTGGATCCGACGCTTGTTACCTTTGAAGACTGTGCTTCTTCCAGAAGGTTAGGCATCATGGTCTAGAGCATCCAAGAGGAATTGTGGATCACCGGGTGACCAAGTTTGTGAAGGTTTGGAAGTCGCCTGAAGACTTACCACGAGTGATTGGACGAGGTCTGTGTGACCTTAGTTCAAGGAGAATACGGTGAGGACTGGGTGTCCTGAGCTGCGTGTTCAGGACTGGGTGTCCGAGACTGTGTGTCCTCGAGTTTAAATACTCAGCCACTCCAACCAGACGTACAACTGAGACAACAGTTGGAACCGGTCTACCAAATCATTGTCTTCACCAAGCTCACCGGTTCTATTCCCCCAACTCTTTCATTTCCTCATAACTGTGTTGTGTGTTTGTTCATATCTGTGTTTGAAGACTTTGACTGAAGACTTTCTTAATTTCCTCACTTCAATTTCTTCAGTCTATTTGTCTTCATCCTGTGTTATCCTGTGATTACGCTTCCTGTACTATGTGCCTGTCTTCATTTCATCATGATGACTATGCTTGTATTTTGTTATGTTTACTTTTGAGTACTTATTCCGCTGCTAGTAGTTCTTCGCTAAGGAATTTCCTCACCGACTAATTCCTCAGTGAAGAATTTCATAAAAATCGCCTATTCACCCTCCCTCTAGTCGATATAACGCACTTTTAATTGGTATCAGAGCAAGGTACTCCCTTGTTCTGTGTGATTTTTTGGTTTAACCGCCTGGAGTTTTAGTTATGTCGACCGCAGATATGATCAAGGTCTCTGCTGGGTGTCCTACCTTTGATGGGACGGACTACCCCTACTGGAAGAATAAGATGCGAATGCATCTTGAAGCAATTGATAATGATCTCTGGTATGTTGTGGAAACTGGTGTTCCCTCAGTCACACCTTCTCTGAATGCTGCTGATGTGAAGAGATTCAAGCAACTCGACTCTGAAGCAAAGAATATCATATGTGGCCATCTGAGCAAAGGACAGTATGGCAGAGTGAGTGCTTTGGAGACAGCGATGCTTACCTGGGACAGGTTGTCCAAAGTGAATGAAGGAGTCTCAACTCAGCGTGACTCTCGAGTTGATGTTCTTCGCAATCTCTTCAACCGCTTCAAAAGACTCGACAATGAAAATGTTCAACAAACCTTCGATCGCCTCACTGACATCTCAAATGAGCTTCAAGCACTTGGTGCCACTAACATCACCGACCATGAGGTGGTGAAGAAATTGCTGAGATCGCTTGATTCCTCATTTGACATTCTGGCATTGATGATACAAGAACGTGCTGATTACCAGTCACTTGATCCCGCTGATATTCTTGAGAGGCTAAATACTCATGAGTTCCAACTTGCTGAAAAGAGAGATCTCTATGGTTCAAGCTATGGCATAACACGTGCACTGAAGGCCAAGGCAGTATCTGAGTCCGAAGATGAAGACTCTGGTAGCAGCCTTGGTGATCCTGAAGAACTGAGCCATGATCTGGCTCTGCTCATGAAGAAGTTCCAAAAGTTCTCAAGACGTGGTCGCCTTGGAAGATCCTCAAGGAGCAATGATTCCTCATCTAGTGACTACAAGAAGGGGCTCTGTCACAAATGCAAGAAACCTGGACATTTTATTCAAGATTGTCCTCAGTGGGAAAAGGAATCAAAGAAGAAGAAATACAAGGATTACAGTTCTGATGATGCGAAGAAAAAGAAGAAATCCACAAAATCCTCATCATCAAAATCCTCAAAACCTTCATATCACAAGAAGAGCATCTCCAAGAAGGCCAGGGCATTCATTGGCAAGGAAATGGACTCTGAGGCTGAATCTGAAGAAAATGAGGAAGAGGAGTCATCTGAGGAGTCCGAATCCGGAGTGGCGAGCCTTGCTCTCGCTACTGCATTCGTCAGCAAGTCTATCTTCAACACTGAAGAAAATGACCTCATCAACAAGGCTGATGAAGGTGATGATGACTACGCTCCCACCTATTGCTTCATGGCAAAGGGTGCCAAGGTACTCAAATATACCTCCTCTGAATCAAGTGAGAATGAATCTGATGAAAATCTTAAGCCCAACTACTCTAAACTTGCTAAGATTGCTATAAAACAACAAAGGGCTTTAGAAAAGGTTCAAAACATGCTAAATAAAAGTGATGATATGTTGGGTGAAGAAATGGATCGCACTGAAACTTTGACTGAAAATCTTCAGAGACTTCAATCCAAGCTTGAAAAACTTCAAAGTCATCATAACACTCTCTTATCGGATCATGAGAAGCTTTCTTATGAATTTCTTCAAAGAAAGCAAGACCTTGAGAAGCTAAGAGTGAGTTATGAAGATCTTCAGAAGGAGCGCGATTCATTACTTGCTCAACAATTCATTACTTGCTCAACAAATCAGTGCATCTCAGGAAGAATTTGTTCCTCCATGCTTGAAGTGCATTGAACGTGAATCTGCTAATTCTTCACCTGAATGTTCAAATACTGTTAATGTTTCAAATTCCTCACATGCCTCTGCTATCACTGATTCCTCATCTGAGGACATTGCTAGTATCACTGACGATGCAGGGCTGAAGGAACTGTACATGACAGGCATGTACAAAAGCCTCAAAGGGCATCAAGCTCTTTGTGATGTGCTTAAAAAGAAGATCCTCAATAGGAACCCTAGGAAAGAGGGTATCGCCTTTGAAAGGAAACTCAATGCTGATGGCACATATTGGAAGCCTGAGCAGTACCCCAAAACTACATGGGTTGCTGCAAAGGGACCTCCAGTTGATCCATCTAACTTATCTGGATTTGCATGTGAATCTCCTCATTCTGATGATCAGTCAATTGACTCCAACTATAAGCTGTTCAAAAATCAGAATGGTGAAGTATTTGCTAGATATGTTGGCACTAACTGCAGGAACGGCTCCCCGATGAAGAAAATCTAGGTTCCCAAAAGACGCCTTGAAAATCTTCAGGTGAATGTCATCATGACGCCACCTGTGAAGAATAGGAACCCCAGATCAAATTCCTCATATGGATCCAAGTCCTCATATGAACATCATCATGCTAACCCGTCTGTTTCGCAGGGAAGATCTAAGGATTATGGATATGTGCATTATTCTTCAAATCATTATGTCCATAAGTCCTCGAAGAATTTCTCTGCATACTCTTATGCTTACTCTAACCCCTCTTATGTGAAAAGAAATGGACTAGCTTCTATGCCATCCTTCTCGTATGGAGCTCACAGAATGATGAACTCTTTGCCACCCCTTCAGATGTGGGTGGTGAATAAAAAGAACTAATCTCTTCTGCAGGGTCAGGTCTCCAGACGCACGTAATCGTCTGAAGAATTTGCTGGAGACCTGAGCATTGCCTGATAGGAGGCAGGCTAATCATGAAGAAATGAACTTTCATTCTCACGTCCTCATATTGCTTTATCTGTTGTTTTGCTTGATGAAACTGATCTAATGAATTGATTTCATATTCTTCACTGATGAAGTATATGAGTTTGTAAGCTGCACTAATTCATCTGCAGGATGATCAACCCAAAGCCACTGAGTGGGTCCTCGATAGTGGATGTACAAACCACATGACTGGTGATGAGAATCTATTGATGGATGCTCCATTATCTTCGTCGCATCTGAAGCATATCATCTTTGCTAACAAAGGCAAAAGTCAGGTATTGGGTCTAGGTAAGGTTGCAATCACAAAGGATCGACACATGGACAAAGTCATGCTTGTTGAGTCCTTAGGATACAACCTTATGTCTGCCTCAATGCTTTGTGATCTTGATATGGTTGTTGTCTTTGGCAAGTACCATTGTGTTGTGGTTATGGAAGCTGACAATTCCAAAGTCTTTGAAGGCTTTAGGAGAGGAGACCTGTATATTGTTGATTTCTCTACAGGACCACAACGAGCCGTGTGCTTACTTGCAAAAGCTTCAGAAGGCTGGCTCTGGCATCGACGACTTGGTCATGCAGGCATGAGGAAATTGCACACGCTTGCGAAGAAGAAGCATGTCATTGGCATCGAGAATGTCAAATTCCTCAAAGATCACCTATGCGGAGCCTGTGAAGCTGGGAAGATGACGAAGGCCAAGCATCTAGCGAAGACTATCATGACCACCACTCGCCCATTTGAATTCCTTCACATGGATCTCTTTGGTCCTAATCATTATTCTGCTATTTCAAATGAAGCATCTCAATATGGCTTTGTTATTGTTGATGATTATTCTCGCTACACATGGTTACACCTTGTTACTTACAAACATGAAGTGCAGGAAGTCTTCAAACGATTTTCCTCGAGGGCTTCAACCAACTTTGGTGTGAAGATCAAGCACATCAGAAGTGACAATGGCACTGACTTCAAGAATTCTGGTCTCGATGACTATCTTGATGAACTTGGTATTACTCATGAGTTATCTACTCCTTACACTCCTCAGCAGAATGGCGTCGTGGAGCGCAAGAACAGGACTCTTGCTGAGATGGCTCACACTATGCTTGATGAATACAAAACGGCTCGTCGTTTCTGGACTGAGGCAATTGATACTACGTGCCACATCATCAACAGAGTATATCTTCACAAATTCTTCAAAAAGACTGCCTATGAACTCCTCACTGATAAGAAACCCAATGTAAGTTATTTCAAAGTCTTCGGTGCTAAATGTTGGATTAGAGATCCTCATCACAACTCAAAATTTGCACCGAAAGCACATGAAGGTTTTATGCTTGGTTACGGAAAGGACTCGCACACCTACAGAGTCTTCAACAACGTTCTTCACAAAGTTGTTGAAACTATAGATGTGCGGTTCGATGAAACTAATGGCTCGCAAAGAGAGCACCTACCTACTATGATAGATGAACCAGCACCTGAGGAAACTATCAAGTTCAAGGCTACTGAGGATGTCATTCCTACTGAAGAATCTGCTGAAGAATTCATTCCATAACATGAAGAACGTCGAGCTAATGCACCTGAAGAAAATGCTGAAGAAAATGGTGCTGAAGAAAGCGCTGATCAAACTCTTCAACGACAACTAGCTCATCCTCGCATTGCAAAAGAATATGGTTTTGTCTCTATTACAGAGCCCACTAAGGTAGATGAAGCATTTCTGGAGCCTGAGTGGATTCAGGCCATGCAAGAGGAATTACATCAGTTTGAGCTCAACAATGTCTGGGAACTGGTCAAACGTCCAGATCCTCGCAAGCACAATATCATCGGCACAAAGTGGATCTACCGCAACAAGCAAGATGAAAATGGCCTTGTGGTGAGGAATAAGGCACGGCTTGTAGCTCAAGGCTACACACAGGTTAAAGGAATTGATTTCGATGAAACTTTTGCACATGTTGCTAGACTTGAGGCTATTCGCATATTACTTGCTTATGCTAACCATCATGATATCACTTTATATCAAATGGATGTGAAAAGTGCATTCCTCAATGGTAAGCTTGAGGAAGAAGTATATGTTGCTCAACCCCCAGGTTTTGAAGATCCAAAGAATCCTGACAAAGTCTTCAGACTCAACAAGGCCCTCTATGGCCTCAAGCAGGCCCCACGGGCTTGGTATGATACCTTGAAGGACCTCTTAATGAAGAAAGGCTTCAAACCTGGTTCACTCGACCCTACTCTTTTCACTAAATCTTATGATGGTGAATTGTTTGTGTGCCAAATATATGTTGATGATATTATCTTTGGCTGTACTGACCAACGTTATAGTGATGAATTTGCATATATGATGAGTGAAGAATATCAAATGTCTAGGATGGGAGAGTTGAAATTCTTCTTAGGTCTTCAAATTCGTCAACAACACAATGGCATATTCATATCTCAGGAGAAATACCTCAAGGATGTACTGAGGAAATTCGGCATGCAAGATTGTAAAGGCGTCAAAATTCCTATGCCCACAAATGGCCATTTGTGCACTAATGAAAATGGTATTGACTTTGATCATAAGGTATACCGCTCCATGATAGGTTCCTTATTGTACTTATGTGCATCTAGGCCAGATATAATGCTTAGTGTTTGCATGTGTGCCCGATTTCAAGCTACACCGGAGGAATCACACCATAAGGCTGTGAAGCATATTCTTCGATATCTAGCTCACACACCAACACTTGGATGAGAAGAGATTTAGCAAGTTGCGGTGTGAGCTAAATATCCTAAAATCTTCGAATGTTCTTTGAAAAGGACACTCATCCTAACACTTATGCAAAATTTATGACTTAGATGTGCAACACATGAAGAAACGTTTTTCTTCAATCAATGAAGAATAACACTCTTAGTGTGAAGAAATTAACGAAGAATTTGATTCTCAGAACCCTACGATAATTGTACGTGGTGTCTAAAATCATCATTCTTATATGGTGGGTCACGCCACCACCAAAAGTTGAAATTCCTCAATTATTCATATTCTTCAACTTTGCATTGTCTTCACTTGTCCCGTAGTTCTTCTTCATTGGCTATATATATATATATATATATATATATATATATATATATATATATATATATATATATATATATATATATATATATATATATATATATATATATATATATATATATATGAGTTTATGTCCTCTACAACATTCACTTATTGCTCTTTCTTCAAGTTGGTTTTCTACTAAGTGAATGTGATCGGACCCTTCCCCTCTATGCTATACTCAACCCAATCTGTTCACAAATTCTTCATGTGCGTTCTATTTGAAACTCGTTCAAAATCTTCACTGTGTCCTTGTCAGCTAAAGAAATTGCGAACGGAACTTTAAAACCTATCTTATCGAAATTTTCGGCTTTGCCGCTCAAACCGTTCCGCATCCCACGATACACTTATCCACTCACCCACGATCTAACACGATCTCCACCTCTCACTACGTGGGTGACACATGTCATGCGAATGAGAAGGGTCAGGGGCACTGTCGGTTTCAAAACCGGCGGATCTCGGGTAGGGGGTCCCGAACTGTGCATCTAGGCCGGATGGTAACAACAGGCAAGGGACACGAAGTTTTACCCAGGTTCGGGCCCTCTCGATGGAGGTAAAACCCTACGTCCTGCTTGATTAATATTGATGATATGGGTAGTACAAGAGTAGATCTACCACGAGATCGAGGAGGCTAAACCCTAGAAGCTAGCCTATGGTATGATTGTTGATGTGTATGTTGTCCTACGGACTAAAACCATTCGGTTTATATAGACACCGGGTAGGGTTAGGGTTACATAGAGTCGGTTACAATGGTAGGAGATCTACATATCCGTATCGCCAAGCTTGCCTTCCACGCCAAGGAAAGTCCCTTCCGGACACGGGACGAAGTCTTCAATCTTGTATCTTCATAGTCCAGGAGTCCAACTGAAGGTATAGTCCAGCTATCTGAACACCCCCTAATCCAGGACTCCCTCAGTAGCCCCTGAACCAGGCTTCAATGGCGATGAGTCCGGCGCGCAGATTGTCTTCGGCATTGCAAGGCGGGTTCCTCGTCCAAGTACTTCATAGAAGATTTTGAACACGAAGATAGTGTCCGGCTCTGCAAAATAAGTTTCCACATATTTCCATAGAGAGAATGATATTTACACCAATCTAATCTGCTAACGTATTCCGTAGCATGTCACACCACGGCCAAGCCTTTATCCGAGCCATTTCATTATCCCACCTCAGCGCGTCATGCGAGGCGGTTTCCTTGGCATGTCTTGTTAAAGCAGAGATCGTATCCCCTTATACCGGGATTCTCATCAATACGGGCGTGGGTAACCCAACCTATTCTAGGACTCCTAGATTATAGGCAAGTCCAAACGGACACGGAGAAGACGCTTGATATTCACCCTCTTTATAAAGGGGACAAGGCTTTTATTTTTCCCTCCCGTGCTCAATCGAATCCTTCCCCCATCTCAAGCTCAAACGCCCGAAGTTCAGGTCAGGCGCCCCGAACCTTCAGTCATGTCCGGATCTAGCCTTCAAGGCCGATGGATGCCTTCCACCGTCACGGAAGAAGACATCAAGAAGTTGAGGGAGGCCAGATATCTGACCGCCGAGATTTTGCATCGGCTGCCTCCCCGAGGGCAGGCTATCCCCACCCCCGAATCTAACGGGAATGTCGTGTTCGTTTCCCACTTCCTCCGAGGCCTAGGCCTTGCCCTGGATCCTTTCGTCAAGGGTTTGATGTTTTACTACGGGCTAGATTTTCATGATCTAGCTCTGGACTCCTTTCTTCATATCACGACATTTATTATCGTGTGCGAGGCCTTCCTCCGGGTTACCCCTCACTTTGGCCTATGGCTCAAGACCTTTGAAGTGAAGCCGAAGCTGGTCGAGGGGTAACATGCAGCGTGTGGTGGTGCCGCAATACGCAAGATGACGAGAGCTCCATGGCCCAAAGGTTCCATCCCAGAGGTGTCTGAATTGTGGCAACAGGAGTGGTTCTACATCACGGCTCCTAGAAGTGCCAAGTGGGCGCCCCCCTGTTTTCCGCTCGGCCCCCCCACCACAACTGATGTCATGGATCAGCAGAGGTCTGAGCTGGGGGCCAGCCAAGGATGTGCCCATACTGCAAGGCCGCATTCGAGATCTCTTCAATGGAGATTTTAGTTTGGTTGCGGTGATACAGGTCATGCTGGTTCGTCAAGTCCAACCTTGCAAAAGCCGGCCTCTTCGCCTGTGGGAGTTCAACCCCAAGGGACCGCGTGCCATTCAAAATTTTCTCGGCCTGATGCACGAGGAGATGTACAAGTCATTCTTTGGACCTCAGACGGAGTGTCCGGAAATCACCGAGGACGTGGGCCTGAGTAGCAACCGCACCGCCGAACAGGTAAGGCATCTTTCGGCGGAACATACTTTCTCTAATTTGTTACGAAGTTATTTCTGAGAGTTCGCTTTTTGATCAGGACTGGCTAACAAGGGCGAAGTTGATTCGGTGTTCGGCCCCCCTCCCCGAGGGTTTGGAAATCCTGTATTGGAAAAGATAATCCAGACCGCACCTTGCCCAGAGCCCTTGAAGGAAGATACCGTGGAGGATAATGCGGGCGGATGCGGGCCCCCAACGCTGCCCATCCTAGCCGAGGGAGCGAGCGTCTCCATGAGGGAAGGCGACCAGAAAAGGAAAAGGACTGCGCCCGGGGATTCGGAAGCCGAAGCTTCCAAACGGGAGAAGAAGTCTCCCACAGAGGGTCCTACCTCGGGGGGCGTTGTTGCCGCACAAAGTCCGCGGGGGGATCAATTCTCCCACGAGTCGTAAGTGACCCGAAATACCTTTAATAGTACGGATATGCCATTTTTCGTCTGAGAAAATAACCACCGCATATTTTGCAGTTCGGGCCTTAGCCCCTCTCAAATGAGCTCATCTTCGAGGGATCTTCTTCCAGAGATGATGGAGAGCGAAACGCCTCCTCCGGACTCCTCCGCTCCAGAAGCGGGCGACCCTGAAGTGTCGTCGCGGAGGGCCTCTCCGAGTCTGGTGAGGCCAGAAGATAATCCCATTGACCCCCGAAGCTCCCAGTGTCCAGTTCCCGAAGGAAGCAGACAAAAGAGTCCGGCCCCGTCCAGTGTGCGATCGGATGTTCTGAGGGAGTTGGTGGGGTGAGCGGCCATCTCAGATGAACACCGTGTGATGATGAATACGGTGATGGAGAGAATATCGTCCGCCGAAGGCGGATTGCATGAAGCTTTTATGAGTCTACTGACAGGCTTTGAGGTACGTAAAAGAATGTATGATAACCCTGCACATGTTAGGTGTGCCCTGTGTAGATAGTAGCCCCTAAGACTCTAGTTGTCGTCAAAAACGACGACGAACAGAGGATCATGTTCCCAGGAAATAACCATACTGCCTTTATGTGCAGGTGATGGAAGCTCCGGTGGCTAGCCGGACTAGCGAGTTTGCCCATTTAGAACGGCAGTTGGATGCGGCAGACGCCGACATCGAGCTTGTTAACAAAAGGCTTGATGAGTCACAGGGTAAGTATCAATATCTGGTAAACGCCACATAGGAAGAGCAGCATGATGCCAGTATCTTAAATATGTTGTGACTGCAGATGGAGCTTCCACTGTTGAAGCCTTGCGGGTAGAATTTGCCCGAGCCAAGAAACAAGCGAGGTTAGGTAATGCGGCTGCTATGAAGGCGGCCGAAGAGTTGCAAGCCGAGAAGGCCGTGCATGGCGAGACCCGAAACAAGATGGCCAAGATGGCTGTGGAATTAAAAGCCGCCGCCGACCGGTGCCGGGTTCTTGAAAAGGAAAACCAAGCGAAGGCATCAGACCTTGAGAAGGCTGCTGCGACGAAAAAGGATCTCCGCTCTGCTATGAGGGTAAAGAAGGAGGAGCTGCGGGAAGCCGGGGATATTGTAGCTGGGAAATCCTTTATGTTGCGGAGGAAATTCGGAGATCCACGGTATGCTCCTCTGGATCAGCTGTGGAGTTCGGAGGATGTGTATATGGATTTGGCGGCAAGCGCTGCCGATGCGGCCAAGTACTTCCAGGGTCAGACAAACCATGGAGTAGACCAGCTGTTTTGGAGACAATTCCATTCTCCCGAGCGTCCACTTTCATTGACTGACCAATTAGCCGAATGGGCCGAACTAAACAGGTTATCCGGACTCTCTATGAGGTCTGTTGTGGATCAGCTGTGGCCGGGAAGGTCAAAACCGAACAACTATTTCAGCTTGGTGCAGCAGGTCCTTGATGTGGTGCCGCACATTAATGCGATGAGGAGGTCGGCGTGCATAGAGGGCGCACGGATGGCATTTTCCCGTGTTAAAGCATACTGGGCGGAGATGGATGCTACCACTGTTGCAGCGCGGGATTCGGCCATAGGTCGAAGGGCTGCTGAGCACTACTTTGAAGAAGTTCTTGAGGGTGCTCGTTTGATAGAGACCCAGTGCTGAAAAAATATTATGTTTGAGTGATATGTAATATCATTGTAAGCGAAATGCTTTTATAAATTTTTATAAGGCTATTTTTATACTTTTGCCTGAAAGTAATATGATGCCACCTGGGCGGCCGTTTATGTATACATGTGTATAACCTGAAAGATTGCAGCCGTCGGCTTCAACCCTCACGCATATAATGTGGAGGTGCTCGCAAAAACACGCGTTCACACTTAACCCAACGTCTTGGTCCTATTAAGGAGGTGATAGCGGAGCGAGCGAGGAAACCGGACTATAATGCTTTAGCACTTTCACTTAGCCATAGGAGTTTGACAGTGGGGCTACTAGATAGCCCCTGGTGGCTCCGCACTCTCCCTATCCCGGGGTGCATACATGCCTGGCCGGAAAATGGCCCTTCGTTAAGGCAGAGGAATTCTAACATTCCGACAGGTCATCAAGTGGTCGACCAGTCTCATGCTATATCATGACAGTCAGTTTTCGGCTTTCTCTATTGAGGTGCTCGTCCGGATGAACCAGGGCACAATCGCAGTAGTTCTCCTGGTGCTACCTTAGCCGGTAAAGCGGAACATAAGGCACCAAAACACAGGAGCCGGGCAAACCAACATTTGACCAAAGACAATGATTCGGAGCTGATGCATATAAGGCCGAACTCGCAACGCCAAACACTCCCTAAGGTATTCGGTCTTAGTGGTATAAACTGGGCCAAAATAATGGCCTTTGTAAGAAGCCCCTTCTGTCCAGGTACGTGCATTGTTCTGGCGTGGCCACATGCCAATACGTCCGCATCCTTCGGTGGATATGTATCAACAAGAGACAGTAAAAAAGGTTTACGCAGGGTCTTAATCTAAAAAGAATCCTTGGAACGGGTCCCTGCTGCACGTCTGCGCCTGTGTCTCCGTTGTGCCGTATCCTGGACGGGTGTAGCACGGTGATCGTCTGTAAAAGAGAGGAATTTAGGTGAAAAAGTTTTCGTGCAAAAAGATAGTTTGAAGAAACCATGCATAATTCAAGATGAGAAGAAATTGCCACTTCTTTGCATGCTTTGAGCCCCTTGTCTTGACAAATAGGGGTGTGAAAATTTGTTTGGTATAAGTAGCGGTGCCGGACTCGATTAGTTATGTCTGAGGTCTTGACGACCTATTGGATGCTTTCTGGTCCGGGCGCCTTTAGCGTGCGGCTACTAAGGCAGCCTCACTCTCTTCGGCGTGCAGAGATCGCTTGATATTTCCGTGCACTGTAATGATGCCACGTGGACCGGGCATCTTGAGTGTGAGGGAGGCGTAGTGTGGTATTGCATTAAAGCGAGCGAAAGCTTCATGTCCGAGTTGTGCTTGATAGCCACTTTGAAACGGAGCGATGTGGAAG